>NC_053402.1:24622055-24897055 GCF_016859285.1 Xiphias gladius | reverse complement strand
CAGGACTTCAGGATCAGCTGCTTTTTACTCACCGGAGAGCGATCTGAAAAAGACGAGCTTCGGCCACCTCACGAATGTGTCACAATAAGGTGCTTTTCTGATTCTGATAAGACAGGAATTACCCCGGGAGTGAATCCGCACCTCGTTCAAGCCAAATAACATGTTACGGAAATACAAGTAAAAATCGTGACATCATTTAGCAACAATGAAGGAGATAGCAGGAGTATTCTGGTGAAAACTTGGGCCACATATTCATTTGTTCCGGCTCAAATACGCCGGTTCCTCGGCCCATGTCCGGCCCACGTACAGCTTGAGAGTCAGATGCTACTTCCGCATCTGGGCCAACTCTGGCGCTGACACAGAAAACCTCCCTGGCTGTCAGCCGACACTGGAGGGCAGCGGCCGGAGTCGGCCCAGATGCGGAACGACCGTGTGGGCCAGACTCGGGCCGAGGACCCCGGCACATGCTGGGCCAGGAGTTTGATTTGCTGCCTGGGAACTACTTTAGCGAATGATCTTCTATGCGACTCCTCTTCTCTCACGTAGAGTGTCTCGTCCTCTGTAGCGGCTCGGTGTGGACGTTACATTCAGCGTAGAAAACGACGTCTATTCTCCGAAGCAGATGAAGACGTGAGGGAACGAAGACACAGGCGGGGCTGGTGCCGGCGATTTGAATGGGACAGGTTGTGTCTTTAAATAACGTCAGAGATCCAACTAGAACTGCTTGTGTAAGAGATACAAATTTTTTATGAGGAAAAGGAAGATGAAACTTTAATTAGAATAATGTTTTGGTATTTTTCAAACCAGCGTTTGACGACATTTGTCTCTGAGTAACATCTTTATTATTCAAGAGCTTGTCTGTGTTTACAGACCAAACAATTATCTTTTCAGTCTTCCTCCTCTTCCTCTTCTTTCTCCTCTTATTTTCTCCTCCTCCTCCTCCCACTCCTCCATCTCCTTGTCGTATTCCGCTTCCTTGTTCCCCTCCTCTTCATCCTCCTCCAGCTCCCTCCATCCGGTCCTCCTCATCTTCTTCCTGCTCCTACTCTTACTACACATCTTCCCCTTCCTTGTCCCACTCCTCTTCCTCCTCCACCTCGTCCTTTTCCTCCTCCCTGTCCTGGCCTCTTCCTCTTCCTCTTCCTCTGACTTCTCCTCCTCCTGCTCCTCTTCCTCCAGTCTGGATCACACAGCTCTTTCTTCGCACTCGGATGTGGAGCCCGATTCCATTTCCACATTGCCGCGTGTCCCCCTGGACGCTGGTTTCAAGATTCCCTGCTGTGCATTTCTTCGTTGTTGGTTTGTTGTTTTGTTGATGTGGCCGTTCCAGCTCCATCTGCCTCCTCACAGTGTTTCCTCTCTCACACTCGTACTGAGGGATAATTAACTGCCGTCGAGTTGCTTTGGGTCTAACAGAGGGAGTCATCACACTCATTTCTGGTAACAGCGAGCAGCACAACAACAATAGCAACACACACACACACACACACGCGCGCGTGCACATACACCACATTAACAGTCAGCAATACTTGAAACGTTCCATCATCGCTTTATTGTAAGCATTCATACAGGTTCATTTCCAGACAGAGAGAAAGGCAGATAGATAGCACTGAACATGTGATACCAACGTTCTTGGGTGGATGGATGGATGGATGGATGGATGGATGGATGGATGGATGGATGGGAAACTGGAGGGTCACAGCGATGTCACATACAGAGCTTCATGGAATAAATCACGAGGTAGAAAAAAAACAATAGAAATGAGAGTAGAAAGTGAATTTATCTCACATTAAGGCCCAAAAACAACAAATAAATTCACAGCATCTTTAACTTGTCTGTACGTCCCAGTGAATTAATGTAATTGTGAGGAAATCTCGTGTTTAGCCTCAAACCAACAGTGTGTGAGTCCGTCTCTCAGCGACTTCCCTCCTCCGTCTGTGGCTCTCAGCTCATAAGTCTCTAAAAACAGCTGCTGACTTTAGACAAACAGGAGGAAGTATGTAGAGCGGATTAATCCACATCTGGGGCTGTGGTGAGTGTTTGTACCAGCAGGGCGGTGTGTGTGTGTGTGTGTGTGTGTGTGTGTGTGTGTGTGTGTGTGTTTGGGACTGAGTCAAGATAAACTACGGTGTGTGTGTGTGTGTGTGTTGGTGGTGATGAAGGAACCTGTCACCCAGCGCTACAGTGTGAATCACTGATGTGGTTTCATAGTTTCTGGAAACATTGGAGCTCCGAGGCTCAGAGGAACCAGACGCATCAGGGTTCGATACACACACACTTCCTGTTAGAAGACATTTAGTGCTGGTTTGGACCTGTACCTGGGATTTGATGACAAGAAGAAAAACCTAGACCAGACTCATCCTTGAAAAATTCCCTCTCTTTCCTATTTTTAATCCTCTGTAACCTGTTCGTTCCCTCCAGCAGTGTTTACAGTCTTTTGGCTCCTTTCTCTCTCCTGTTATTATTGTCTTCACCTCATATACAGCCTCCTCCTCCTCCTCTGCTGTTCCATCTCCCCACTCTCAGCTGCATTATGACACCCCCCCCCCAACCTCCATTTCTGTGCGCTTCTGTCGTTTCTCTCTGCGTCTGGTTGATTTTGCACCGTATGTTTTCGTCCAGTGTTTTTTCTCCCCCTGAGACACCTCCACTTATCTCAATCAAGCCTTGGCTCTTCCCAGACACACATGCTTCTTTTCCTCTTCTTCCACAGCTCACTGTGCATCCTCTCTGCAGCTCCTTCTTTCCTTTCCTCCCTCCTTCCCTTCAGCTCCTAACCCCCCCCAGTGGTGGAGTCTCTTAATAATTCATAAAAATCTAAAATTCAAATGAAGCAAAGAGAGAGAGATCTTTTATCATCAGTGAGGACTCAGACCTCTCTCCTTTCTTTCCCTCTGCCCCGTTCCAGCATCGCCGGCTGCCTCTCACTCCCTTGCCGACGGTTGCCGTGACAACCCGCTCTCTCGTCCTAGAAACGGGGAGTAAAAAGATATGAAGCACATTCCTCACTATGTCTCTCTCTGCTTCTTTCTCCCTCCATCTCTTCGTGGCACATAAAAAAAACATTTGAACCCTGTAAAATAAAAGTGTGAGCACAGACATGGAGCACGTCAGAGACATTTAGAAAATAAAAGCTGGCCGAGAGAATTAGCTTTTAAAGGTGTTTAAGGTGGTTTTGTAGCACGTCTATAGACTCAATACTCGTAAAACACCATCTCACTTTCTCCAGATTGGTGGTTTTCTATTGAGCCACTAACGTGTAAAGAGACACACAGGTGACCCATGGGGGATACATCTTGACCTTCTTATGGATTATTATTATTATTACTATCATCATCATCATCATCATCATCGTTGTTGTTGTTGTTGTTATTATTGATGTTTCAGTTTTTGGCAGTAGTTGGTGTTACTTTCATCAAAGAATCAGGAACATGGTGCAGTGGTGAGTAGAGGAAGTCACTCAGTAGCATTTGCTATGTAAATTGTAAATGGCTGCTTTTATCCAAACTGTGTCTGACTCCGCCGGCAGCAAGCAAAGCACTAATCTGCTCTAACTTCAGTGCGTTGCCCGAGGATACACCTACGCGTGGACAGGTGGAGCTGGGAATCGAACCGCCAACCCTGTGACCAGTGGACGACCTGCTCTACCCGGTGAGACACAGCCGCCGCCACGCAGCCACGTAGCTACGGCTTCGGAGTCGGCCCATTTATCACTCACCATGGCTAACAAACGCTAAGTTAATGAAGAAAATCTGCGTGTTATGGCATCGCATGAACCAATAACGCGGGGTTATATTCAACGTTACTGTAAAGACAAGCTCATTTATAATTTCACTGCATGGATGATACATTCCTGGTGTGGACAGCTAGAAAAGTAATTAGTTTACAGAGACTTCATTTATTCAAATGCGTTTGTTCGAGATGAAGATTCAGCAGCACGGCAGGTTATTTCCGAGGGAGGCGTTCGGCTGGAGCGAAGGACAGAAGTATCTTCGGTGAGTTGAGACCGTCCTCCCGTGAAAAACAACGAGCCCACAGGTCGTCTGTGCAGCGGCTTGTTACGAGCCACGGTTACGTCTCGTTGTCAGGTGACCTCTAGTGGCCGTAGTGATTATGGGCAAAGGAGGAAGTCAGGTGACGCAGCCTACAGAGCGACAAAGTCCGCGTTAGGAGGAGGTCGGGGTGGATGGAAGGGTTGACAAAACACAGGACCGTCACACGGGAGGCCGCTGTTCGTTTCCCATGTGAAACAGATCAATCAATCAATCAATATGGTTTCTTTCATGCATAGCGACCGTTCCACAATCTGTTGTGCTGGGCTGCGGCTCTGGGTCAAACTCCAGGGCTGCTTTTATGTGCCACTCGGCCCCTGGTCACACTTAACAAAACAGCTGTTATCACCACTTTCACCTTGTATTGACGTTCGCCGCTCTGCTCATCCTTCCTTCTGTCGTCACGCTATGGTGGTAAAACAGCGGTTAGCGTTGTGTGGACTCAGTCGTTTAATTGCTGTGGCCCCGTTTGTCTTCGTGGGAGATCAGGATTGGCTGCTTTTAACATCCTTAGACTTTCATTTGTTTTTTAAAAGTAAAAGCTTCATATTGCTGGATTTCTGCCGCGGACATTCTTTGGCATGACACAGAAAAAAGTTTGAATCCAGCCTATATAATGTACTTTTGCCTTGGCCTCAGAGAAAACTTGTTTCTATCCCATGAGACAACAGAAAGTCTCTTGCTGTTGTTTATGCCGGGCTATCTGATCCCTGAGCAGACGGCTTTGTTCCAATATTAGATTTACAGGATTTTTGCATTTCGAGGTAAAGCCGTGACTTTTTCTGGCACTGAATTTTTTCTGGATTAGCCAAAAACAAACGTTCTCACCTGATTGTCTGTAGTTTTCCCAGGGAGAAAACCAACGTTTACATCCAGCGCCTCCTCGGCCTGGACCGGACGCTGACAGGGAGAGCATGCCAAGCCAACTGGTTTCACCCAAGTAAAACATTTGATCAGTCTGGGCATGAAGCGGACGTCTCTCTGATCGTGAAAATACCTCTGGGGAGGCAACAGATTTAAAAAAAAATACAATTTAGAGTCGTCCCGAGGTGACAAACGCAGCTAAATTCGCAATTACTCAAGATACGGCATTGAGTAAGAGAAAGAGTTACTGGCAATAAAAGCATCTGGTACTGACTTTCTAGGGATCCAGGACCCAACGTCTTAACGAGAGTTTAGAGAGTTAAATTTTCTACAGCAAAAACACGGACAATATGAACTCACTGGCCGTGGTGGAAGAAGTTCTCAGATCGCTCATGCAAGTTTAGAAAAACTCTATTACAACTAAAAGTGCTGCAAAAACACAAGAAAAAAAGATAGAACAAAGATATCAGCATGAAATTATACTGAAAGAGGCAAATTTAAAAGAACCGATTACACAGAATGACCTATTTCAGAATTATGCAAATGATATTATTATTATATATAATAAGTAATTACACTTCTTGATGCATTAATGTTGCGGCTAATTTTAATTACTTTATGTATTCTTTATATCAATCAATACAGTCTTAATCTAGATACAGTGTCTTGTTTTATTAATCTGAATCTGCAAAGTAACTAAAGTAATCAAATGAATGTAATGGAGTAGAATTATAAACTGGCAGAAAATGAAAATCACATAAATTATTGACGTGTTATGTAAATAAATTAGTTCCTAAAGACCGCACTTAAATACAGTAATCGCGTAAATGTACTTAGTTACTTTCCATGGCCGCTCACTGGAAGGTAGAAAATCTTCAGAGCAACTTCTAAGGAGAAAATCAAAGGAATGAAGGAAAATCGAAGAGTTTTTTTCTTTTTCTTAACCAACTGAGAGCACAGTGGTTCGTCGTGGACACTGACCAAGTCTCCGACAAGCCCCCTGTAACCGCCGGTGCTGGAATGTAATCTCCGCCGGAGCGCTTTCAGTCTGACCACGCAGTGAATCTGTCACGTGTCAGCTGGATTCACGAGCCCGCAGACTTGGAGGAGGTAGTATTTAACTGGGATTTATTCCCTTCAAACATGGTCAAATACTCAACATCAGTGGTCAAGATCGACAGTGTCTTTGATAAATGCATTGTGTACACCCATACTCATTCTGTACGCTTCATAAAGCAGTCAATTTAAGGCATGCACAGGCACAAAAAGAGTCCAGTGTCTGGTGACAGCAATCGATAATAAGAGAGGGACATATAATGAAGACGGGTGAGGGTCTGCTCGTGCTTACAGCGTCCCCCCGCCTTGCCATTTTAAAAAAAGCAAGCAGGAAGCAGGTCATACCGAGCGTTACAAACAGTAGATTATCATGTAAATACAAAAGGGATCCAGAGAATGAGAATAGAAATATAAAAATACAAAGATCAGGTAATCAGGTGTCAAAAGGACATTTACAAAAGAAACGGAAATGAGAAACGAGAGCAAAAACCGACAGAACGACAACAAAAACACCCAAAGGAAGCTGATTTCTCCTCGCAGGTGCCACTCAACGTGTTGTAAACATCAAATGAAGCGGGGCCACGAGGTGCGGCATCTAAACAGCGCGTACAGCAGACGCTGCGTTCGAAATGAAAAGCCCCCGGAGGATTTTCTGTGTTTCCGCTGTGCAACCAAAGTCAAAGCTTTTCTATGCTTTATATCTCTGCGTTGTATGTTCCAGTGTGCTAAATCACAACGATTCATCTGACTCTCGCGTACTATCGTATTCTTCTTCTTCTTATAACTACTGCCCATTATTACAGCTCTAGCTTGAACCTTTAGCGTCAGTTAGGGCGAATCTCTCTTTCGACTGTGTCTCCTCGTTTCGTTCCTGATTTTATTCCAACAGGTGTTTTAGAGGAAATTTAAAATCCGCTTGAATTTCGTTCCCATTAATTATTAAACGATGCTCTTTTATTTAATTCAGTAAGCTTGTGTGTGAGCTTGAATTGACAGAACACAGACATTTTAACATGTTTGAGGGAAGCTCAACAGGCAAAATCCACATAGTATCCACGTGTCTCCAAACAAAACTGCTTTGAATCCAAGCTGCTCATTTAGACTATTAAGTGAGAGCACAATTTATTTATTTGTGTGCACAGATTTGTCTTTTTCTGCCTCCATGACATCGGCTGGGCTCCTCTTTGGGGGGTTTTACTCGAGCGTGGGCTGGTAGGGAACTGTTTCTGATACGGGACTGTAAATCCCTTTGAGGCCCTTGTATAATAGGAAAATAAAAGGAAAAACCCGACTGTATATCTACAGCATGCGCACAGCCGAGAAGCTGCGAGTATTTTCCCTTCAGGTTGTTTGAAAACTGGAATACTTACTACCCGCTAAATGAACCTGGTATTTTTCACTTTCTCCTTTGGGGTCGGTGGAAGACGGACGTCTGGCGAGCTAGCTAGCAGCTACCCCGTTCGTCCGGTCTTTGTGCTAAGCTAGCCCGAACGTGTCATCGACTTATCTCTGAACTGGAGCCGTCACAAAAAAAAAAAAAAAGGTCTGAGCAAATTCAAACTAACACGTAGATTGTTCACATTCGTTTGAACGCAATTGACATACTTTAAAGTTAAACTTCGTTTGCGCCGTTCATTCGCGGTGCCGCCGCCGCTTCAGTCAGTGACAAGCTAATGTTGCCCACAATTTTTCCAGGTGTGGCGTCGAAACCCAAAATACTTTCACACATTTCTTCCCAGTTGGTTCGGTGCCATGATTTTTCGCTGCGCATGGCTAGCTAGTTTTATCCGCTTCGCGTTAGCCAAGTGAACAACAATAACCGACTTTACCAAGAGCGTCACGGTGCATTTTAAAAAACTCGTCAAATGCAGTTAAAATTTCTGAAAAGGTCACGGACTCGTACTTTGAGATCATTTCGTTTCAAATACTGTGCATTTTGAATTGGAACAGATAATTACAGGCTGAGTATTTAACTCTTCACACGTTATTTCATATAAAAAAGCAACGGCCCCACTTTGCACTAATAGCCATCTTCTCTCTGATGAACCAGGATTTCACCAAATACTTAAATTTTCTTTTCAGGGTAAGCGTCTCTTCCTCAGAACTTATCATTTCGTACCGTAAGACAACTTACTATTATTATGGGGTAGTTTTCTGTTCCGATATATGTACAGTACATATATATTTGTGTGTGTGTGATTGTGTGTGTGTGTGTGTATATATATATATATATATATATATGTATATATAAGTGCTATAGGAGTTTTTCTATTTACAGAACTTAGAGATGAACGACTGTATAGATTATAAAACCCTGCACATTAATATCATAATTACAATGTGAGCGGTGAAACTCTCCAATAGTAACACAACAGAGCAAAACACAAACAATAGCACAAGAGATTTAACAGTCAGTTAAAATCATCAAAGTGAAACAATGTGAGGCGCAGTCGATAACAACACTGTAGGCAACTCTGAGAGGTAGCGCAGGCAAATTCCATACAAAACCGTGTGCGAGTACATCATCATAGCAAAAATCAGGAAAGCTAGCATTCGTACTGACATTTTTTTTTTTTTTTTTGCATAATGTGATTAGTAAACGGGCATGCTACATACAGTACAGCAGTGGGTGGGGTGGAGGCGGGAGCAGGACGGGGGCGACCTTCTGCTGCGTTCATATCATATCAGAGTCAATGTAATCAAGTGTTTCCGACTTTTAAACGTTCGAGTCCTCATTACGACTGGGAGATTTTTCCGAAAGCTCGGACGTATCCAGCTCGGCGCTAAATGATATGGAAATACCTGGACACCAAACAAATGCGGACGCCTCACGTCAGTGAAAGACCACCGTTCGGTGTAATTAAACCCAAGTTAAACGGAGATAGCGTTATACTGAATTTTAACTGTAAATGGTGTTTGAATCCTCAAATTGCCAAACAGCAAGGTCTGTAATCACACAACCGTCTTGATGCTGTGAACGCCTGCAGGTCGTTTTCGTGGGAGCCTTCCCCATCCCTACCGTGCATCTCACACCACGTGGGCGCGGGATTGTAGGACCCGCCCTTCCTCCCCCACCTCTTAGCCTGACCTCACCTGACCTCACCTCTACGCGGAGACGCCGTCCGATTGGTGCGAAACTCAAACGTGTCACCGCCTCGAACCTCCGAGCCAAACTTCATCTTCACAGCAGCGACATTTTCCACGAAACCCCGCAGTTCATGAGCATTTTTTTGGCGCCAAGTTGATTGTGGGTCAGTTACGTCCCCGTTACAACGCAGAGAGAAGGAGATATCTTTACAGGGCGGACATGTTACAACTTCTCATTCTGGTTATTTACAAAGTGCTACTCGGTTAGCTTTCTTGCTAAAGGAGGCTACAGTCTTATGTAAACGCATTCTCTAATAAATACTATAAACATGCATAGGGTATAAGAGATGAAGGGATTTAGTTCCATAACACCAGCTTAGCTCCTCACAAATCTGTCCACAAAGTGTCCGTTAGCGCGCGCACACAGTTAAGCAGAGACGGGCTAACACAGAGGGCTGTTTCTGTGCAGGCTGAGAAGACGCTGACAAGACAAGGATGAGATGAGACGATCCTGTAAATCCTTCTCATACAGCTCAAGAGATGAGCCGTAAACGGCGTCACATCATGGCCGGAGCTGCACCCGATGCCCAATCGGTCAAAATTAGCTTGTTCCTGCGGGTTTTATAGTGATGCCGATGTTTAATATCACAGACGTGTCGAAAACCTGTCGTGGCCCAGGATACAAAAATCCAGATTTCAGGATTGTTAAATGACCCAATGCCATAATGGAGCCTCAGAGCTCCGCCTGGCTTCCTGCTCCCTTTACTGTAGATGAGATTTTTGTCAGAGCTGCTTCCCAACTGTGCACACTACACACTGATTCTAAGCAGGTTCTGAGCGTGCAGCGTGTAGCACAATTAAGTATACTCCTGAAAGTTTGCATGCGTATTAGAAAAAAATGCTGGATTTCGATTGTGCACTTGATGCCCACTATAGTCTCACAACAGGGGAAATAGAGGAGCTGCTCACAGCGGCAATAAATAAATAACTTTAAAAAATGAAATGATTTGTATTATGGTGATGAAACTACTCTGGAAAATCTTGAACAATCAGTTAGTGTCTTTGGAATCTTTGGAAATTGCTTTGTTGATTGATGGTGGCTTTACAAAGAGTCTCAGTCTTATTGACGTCCACTGACACACAGTATTGTATTATTTTCTCGTTAGCCCACGATGGTAAAGTCTGTTAATTCTGTTTTATACGAACTGTTAAAACAGTATACCATGAGAGTTAGTTTATACTGCAGTACATACTGTAAACAGCTCGTAGGCAACTGTAAGACAGCTTGAGGGACAGGGTCACATTTTTTCAGGTTTGTCTTTTAACAATAATCTGGTACCGTATGAACATTGAAACAGGTTTTTCCCGTTAAACTGACCCTTAAGAGGTCACAGTCCTTGTTCTGTGCAAAAATGCATTCAGGAAGTTTGACATTTAACGCTCCAGAATTCAGTGGGTAGTTACCACCCCTCTGTCACAGCTCTGAAGGGCGGCTGTGGCTCAGGAGGTAGAGCAGGTTGTACAAAAACCGGAAGGTCGGTGGTTCGATCCCCGGCTCCTCCAGTCTGCATGCCAAGATACTGAACCCCCAAAAAGCACCGTATGTATAGAAAAGAGTGCTGTATGAGCACGTGTGCGAATGTGGCAGTAGTGTAAAGCGGTTGATAAGTGCAGTACAGTTACCATTACCACCGTCCAGGGATGCTCAAAGAGACTGAATTCAGAGGATCTCCACTTGATCCACTTTCGCATGGAGTTTCTCCTCCATCACTTACACCGGAAGGGAATTAGGAAGGGATCTGTTAATGGTCAGTTTGAACAGGAGGAACGATTACAGTGACAATGTTAAGACAGACTTGGAAAAATGCAAACCTGCCCTTTAAATCTTGCTCCGAGTCCTGTCGCTAACATCAGTGGAGACTCACCGTTTATGTCACACGGTCATGGGAACTACTCAGGGATAATAAAAATCGTTTTTCTATTTCACTTCATGTAAAAAGTAAACGAAAGCAAAACAGTCTATTGCGATGTCAGACTACTGACTACTGACCGGTTGCCCTGATTTTTTAGTATCGGACGAATATTGTAAATACCGGGGACTTAATGAATGACCCAAATATACGACAGGAATTGGAGAAAAACTGATGTGAAGAGGCCAATAACTTCTGTGTCCCTTAGGATAAAGAAAGTGAGATCGGCAAAACAGAGGGAAGTGGAGACGGAAATGAAAAGGACAGAGGGAGAACAGAGGCAATCGCAAATAACACTGCATCACATTGCGGGAACCTGAACACTCAGAGTTGAGATCTGCAGCGTAAACGTAACCCTGATCACCCAAATGAATAGAGGGCCCTGAGATCACACTGCCCATCACTTTATGCCCATTAAGTGGAAAAGGCTGCACCTTCTGTGGTCGGAGAGAATAATTAAATGTGATTGAATCAGAGGGACTCGGCCGGAGTCAGTTACAAGCAAAGGGCAAAAGCACTTAGACGTCCAGACAACCACCACTCGTTTTATCCCTCTGCTCCACACACTCTCTTCCCTCTGACACAAACTTCTCGCATCGTCTCCAAAAAAATCTCAGATCTGGTGCAATTTCCGATCTTCCTCGACAAAATCTCACTCAAAATGTGCGTAACACAAAACCTTGCTCCACAGCATGTGGCGTGGTCCCATCCATTTGTCTAATTAGGGATGGTGACCTTTTCAAATGATATTTTTGCTTTTTAAATTTTTTGGGGCAGTTTTTGTAAGAGACCCGACAGTGGAGAGGTGACGAGGAATGAGGGCCGAGCATGCAACAGACGTCCCCCGCTGTTTGGTCAGCGTCTTAAACTCAACAATGTAAACTCAACAATGTAAACTCAGCAGTTTATTGTTCTGTTTTTGAGCAGCTCTTGAGAAACACCTTTTCCCACGGGCCCAGGACTGTTGCGGGTTTAAGTATGCCAGCACGACAGACTGAGGCCAGCTGAGTTATTGAGACCACAACTTCCAGGCTCTGTTCAAGAAGTAAGAAAACTTAATTAAAAATCCCATTAACATTTGTAACAACCCTGATAACTACAAATCCGGCCATGGAACCGAGCGTTTCTCAGCTCTCTGCCGTGTGGCTCACCACACATGTCTAGATAAAAAGGAAGCTACGATCTAATATTGTTTAGATTATATTTCCGGTTTTTTACTGGCCTTTAATGAACACCATTTCCCATAAGCCCTAGACCTTTGGGGTCCTGGTTAGTTCAGACATGTCCTTGATGACAGCGGGACAGAGCGAAGGCTGTAAAAGCTTTTAGACGACAGAGATAACAGTATGGAACTGGGAGAACGACTTTAGAAGAGAGCTGTGGTGAATTTTATGGATATGGACAAAACCAGGGTTCAGCGACGTGAGCGCCGCCGCTGCCGCACCGCTAGAGTTTCACGGAAGCTTTTTAACGATAAGTGAGTGTGTGATGGGTGGTAGAATGTGCTCGACCTGCTCGGAAAGACGGATGAAAGAAATGTGAGTTACAGGAGCTGGAGGAACAGACGTGACGTCAGGACTCGGGTCTCTATAACATGACCAACCAGGCGGCGACGGCCGCGTCGGCGCGTCTACCTCTGTGTTTGTATGTGTGCATAATAAACACAACAGGAACAGGTGGATACAGGTGGAAACAGTCCTCCACTTTCTCAAATCACAGTTCCCTCCACTGGTCTTTTTCTTTCCTGCCTTCACAGTAAAAAGATCATCATTATCTCAGTTTCAGTTCAGCTAAGACCAAGTTTCTAATTGTCTGGCATCAAAAAGTGAAAACCACGTCCCCCAGTTCGCTCCACTACTGGACCTGTGGCATGGAGACTCATTTGGAGCCCAAAAATCCCAAAAATCCCATTTCCATGGAGACAGATGTCCGTTTCCATGACAACAGACACACCTGTTCATCGATGAGAGGAAGCAGTCTGAGGAGATAAGCTGCTACCACAGAAGGAAATGAGCTTCAGGTGATGCGTCCTTTCTCCTTTTCCATATCCGGGTCGGGGGTCGGTGTCGGGAGCGGGTCGGTTCGTCGGTCGTGTCGGAGGTGGAGCATCAGGCAGACCATGCTCGTCGTGCAGCAAGAAACAACAGCAAAGAACAGGAAGAGATTGTTATTTGTTTTTCATCCGATGCAAGCGCTTGAGAACGATAGGGCGTCGTGAGCGGGAGGGAGCGGGGTCGTGTCGGTGTGGATGATGCCGTGAAAGTCGTTTTCTTCATTGCAGCAGATTTCATCAGGATTTTAGTATCACTGGGGAGAGAGAAAGAAAGAATTCAGAACTTCCAATGAAATGGTAAATGGAAAATGTGCATTATCACAGTGGGCTGGTTTTCTAGGGACATGTTAAGTCTATTAGGTCGATTATTAACTCAAACTGGCCTCCACAGGCTTTGAAGTGAGTCTCAGGACATTAACGAGTGAATTAACTAATTGACACATACGCAGGCAGGTTTACCTTCGTGCTAACGTTGACTGCCGGTGAATTATTTGGGCTTTTTACCACTGAAGACCAGCACGCAGCATGGCCTTCAGTGGCGCCCCCTGCTCTGCTCGATAAGGTTGGTGAGCTCTCCGCTCTGTGTATTTTAAGCAGCTGATGAATGAAGTATAATTAAAGCACGACTGTTGTGTGAGTGAGACTGTGAAAGTGATTCGATGACTCCTCGAGGAAAACCCTGAACTTCTGTTGTAGTTTATCTTTGTTTCGGTCTGTCCTCCCGACACACAATATACTCACACCAGAAAGTACAGTATATACTAAGATACTGCACTCATCTTCACATGCCATGTTTAACTGTTGACCCCTTGTAAAACACATGCACAGGGTTGTGTTTGTTCTTCTTTTACTTTGACTGACTTGAGACACGGCAGATTAAGAAACATCTTCTGACTAGAGGTTGAAATCACCGCCAAGATGAGTCAGTTCCTTCATAACTCAGTTAAAGTAATAAATAGGAGGTGGTTAACTGCAGCTATAGTTAAAAGGGCTTGTAGATATTAAAGTGACTAATATTCTGTTCTAACCTACTGAACTTTATTTCAAATCCTAGCGGAGATCCCAAATTTTCTAAAAATGTCAGGGCGACGTGTACAAACTGAAAGAAAAGACGTATCTGATTGAACGATACGCCCGTAAAAATGCGACGTCACTTACATCCCCAGTTGAGGGCGATAGCTGCGGTGATGATGGCGATCCCTCCCACGATGGACACGACAGACAGAACCATGGCGTTACGACCCAAACGACGAGCTCCGTCCACGTTGCCTTGCTGCAGACTGTTTCGGGACTGAACGGAAACAGAGGATGAAGACATTTTTACGTTGACGCTTGATCAAAAATAAAACTCAAGCACCGTTAAACCCGGTTTTCGGTTTTGCAGGATATCCCAGGAAAACTTTTATTTAGAAAATTAGATAATTAAGTTGTGACAACAGTTTGTTATTCATAAAATTACAAGATAATTAATCCAACTTCAAGATCATTTAAAAAAATGTATATTATGATAAATAACAATCAGTATCAGGGTCAATATTAATAATTCTGTTATATAAAATAGTGTTAAGAGTCATTGCCCATCCCTAAGCTTGGTGAGTTAGCTTGGTGAGTTAGCTTGGTGAGTTAGCTTGGGTCAGTTAGCTTGGGTCAGTTAGCTTGGTGAGTTAGCTTGTACCATTCACTAACGGAGGGTCGTATAAGAGTTGATGGTGCAACTCAGCTAATAACCTTTGACGGCAGCTTCCTCCACCTGAGTTGGGTTTGAACGCAGCACGAAAGATTAATGCAGAGTTACTCTGCTTCCGTGAGCAGATCCACTCATGGGAACTGATTTTGCTGCGAAATTTCACTGGTTTTGGGAAATAATCGTTTGGGAAAATACTCATTCGCCTTCTGGCAGAGATTTATATGAGAAGATCGGTACCGCGCTCACATCTGTCCGTTAAATACATATATCAACATTCAGCCACAACGTTAACGCCGGTGTTTGGTTGTAATGGTGCTGATAGGCCACAGCTAGGCTGTTGGCTGCTGGCTGTTGCCGTTCCTTCATCAGGTGGACTCAGACACCGGATCCAAATGAGCGATCATGTTGCTCTGTAACAGCTGGATGCGGAAATAAGCAGCTGTTTGCTAACACAGTGGCCGATACCTAATAAAAGCTGGTAATTTGTCGGGGTTGACTTGTTCTGGGGTTTTACTGCCCTCTAGTGCCCAAAAATCCATTAAAGCAGCTTTAACCTAAACTGGGATTGAGACTGATTGCACAAAAGTTTGAGTCAGTATTTCTATTATTAGCAGTGCCGGCAATAGAAGAAGCAGTAATCATTGTCACTGTCTTTTCAACCACCAAGTCTCTTAAAAATAATATACCACAGATGTATTCATTAAAAACATTTCCTCTTCAGGCTGATGAAAAAACGTTACGTTTCTGTCAAAACTTGTTTGCAGTTGCAAATCAGCGATGTGCGAAGATAATTTTATGAAACGGGCTTGCTTTTCAAAGGAGAGTCTTACTGTTTCGTGGACTTATTGGTATTTGTTCGGGTTTCCCTTTCGTTTCTGTGCAAAAGACAAAGTCAAAGTCGTACCATCACGGAGAAGGTGAGGGCTACGATGTTGATGGGCCACAGCGGGCAGAAGCAGGACAGGATGGCCAGGATCAGGTAGTCCCTCGGCTTGGATCCGTCCACAGCGGCCTCTGTGATGGCGCTGGGCTGGCGGGTGAGCGAGGGCCTGGGAGAGCCCGCCGCTAACGAGCCGGACCGGCTGCCCAAACGAGGCCGACCATTAGCATGGCTGCCTGGCTTAGAGTACTGCTTGGGCGACACAGAGGACACTGTGGGAGAGGAGTCGACCATCACTGGAACGATACCGTTACCTGGAGGAGGTAAAAATCCCGTTAGGTACAAGTGGAACACACGAGAGCAGCTGTAATTTGATCAAGATAACAGGTAAAGGACCTCATCATATTGGGAGGACTCATTAGTTTGGTTTCATCAGGAGGCCCTGGGTCGAGGTACTCAATTTGACACAGGGCCACCTTTAGGCTCTTACAATATCAGCTTCTATTGTGATTACTAGTGCAAACAAATGACTGAAAAACTGCACTGTGGCCGCGTGCTTCTGGAAACATGTGACTTTCCAGCTGCCTGCGGCTCCTTGTTGGTGACCGGCTGTGTCTGTCCACCAAACACAATCTTCATTTTGCTTTATATGTTCCTCACTTGGTGACAATTTGGAGATCTGCTCTCGAGCAGCTGTGGTAAAAGAGTCACACTGTTCCATCTCTGGGAAATTTCAAAATAAAGACACTGTAGTGAACACGGTTTTTTTTTTAAACCTATCTACATAAAGGTATCAACGATTGGCACTGCACGAAGGGATCTGTGAGCGCGACCCGTTTTGTTTCCGCCCTTTGTGCGACTTTCCAGTCCGTTTGCTGCAGATCCGTCCACAGTGCAAACTACAGTGCTGGAATACATTTGCGGCCTCCGTGAGCACGAGAGCACGGGCAGACACACAATAGACACACAAAAGCCTGTGGACGCTGCGCACACGGCTGCACAGACTGGGGCAAAAACCGTGCTGAGGCCTTCACTCTTGACAACACTGTTTAATATTTATTATATTGATTAATAGGTGATGATCATGAGATGACAGTCGGCTCTTTTGTTTTTTTTTATCTCTTCAAACAGTCTAAAAAACTAAATATGAGCACAACCAACTTTGTTCTCTGCTACTACGACTAAACTTGTCTACAACTAAAAAGCGATTAAAACACGGAAGCAAGACACCGCTGAACTAAACCGCTGGTGTGTTTTGATGAACGGGAACCATTCTGATGAGAAAAGAGAATTATAACCGCTAGCAGGTCCGAGAACTGGCACACGGGACTAGATTAGACTAGATCATATGATATAATGGAAGTTTGTGTTTATGACCAAAGGTGGACCAGCTCCAGTTCACTCAAACACCTGCCCATCTATTGTCATTTTTGGAGGAGAAGAGGGATGATATTTTCTTTACTGGTCTCCACGTCGTCACTGATCACCGTCAGGTGCTCGATGGCCTCCCCCTCCTCGGTTTGTACGGCCTCGGGAGCGTCCGTTGTTGAGGAGGGGGCTTCTTGTTCAGCGCCGCCTGGTTGAGAGGTCACGGCGGCGTGGCCGGCTTCTCCGGCATCCGGCTGCGTGCTGATCGGCTGGTCGGGCTGCTGCGTCTCCTCCATGCTGCAGGGCGGCTGTGCGGCACTGGGACTGGTGGCCATTGGACGGTGAAGACAAAGCTAGGTGTTGAAGAAAAGCTGACGGCAAGGCTCGCTCTGAAAAGGATTAAAGAGACGGAGTCAGATTTTCAAACAGTGGTTTGATTATTGATCGGCTGTTGAGAACTGGCTCTGAACTGCTTCTTGATTCTTGTTGTTTCTGAGGACCGGTTCCTGAAAACAACCTCTCAGTTTGAAACGATGGACAGATAAACACACAGTATGTCCACTGTTTACAATATGGCAGAAACGTACGGCTCGCAAAAGACAGATACAGCAAAATGCAACTACCGAACACAAACAATGCTACGCTACAAAATCCAGCTTTCATGATTGAGCATTTTGTGCAGCAAGGTTTGTTTTTTTCTTTAATCATCTAATTCCACCTTGTCCAGCTGAAGCCAAAACCCAGTATAAAGATGGAAGCTGCCCCAGGAACACCTTTGCCTCGTAGTCGCAGCAGATAAGTGGATTTATTGCCTGCATTAGTAGATCTGAGGCAGTTTGTTAACAGGTGAAGCCAGAAAACAAACAAACATTGTGTAGATTATTTTTTAATTTGCTGAATCGACTGCATTAGATGTAATAATGGATTATGTTTAGCTGCAGCTGCCAGCGGTGGAGGCTTTGCGGCCATTTTGGCACCAGTTTGACACTTCTGTAGTTCTTGTTCCACTATTGAGATATCGTAGCCAAAGTCATCATTTTAAAATTACAACTGGGAGGCTGTAATGGACGTTGTTTTCTCGCTCGGCCGGTTGGATTTGCGATCTTTAAGATATGGCGTGAACACAGCAGGGGCAGCTTCCAGGTGTTAATGTGTGGAGCTGCCTGAGCATCAACAGCTCAGTGAATCTAAAAATGATCCCTTAAACAGTGTTTCAGTAGCTTAAACCTGAGCTCGGTGCGCCAGGCGGCTATGTTCCCTCCGAAACGTATTTAACGCCCCTCATCTGGAAGCGTATCGGTGTTATTTTTAGGAGACAGGGTTGCAAAAATTGTAACCAGCATCTGGTAAAAAGCAGATGAGCAGAATCACATCGCCTAGCTTTGACGTTAACGTCTGAAAAAGCCGCCAGCACTGCCGATCCCACTGAGAATCAACAGCCCGAACCTTTCTGCTCACCCTTAATATTTAGTCTTCATCACCACCAACTGCTCACGAGCTCACGCAAAGCATGAGATGACACGGAGACGAAGTAAATGAGTGGCTGATGATGAAAGTTAAGATCTAACAAACGCACACAGCTTTTAGCGTTGTGTGATGTGGAACAAACTACAGCTGAAACCATCTGATTTGTCATAAACTAATGTTGGAGGGATCATGAAGTAGGTTTCAGACATTTTTACTTTGGTTTGACAACTTCTTTTGATGCAGATTTGTAGGAGCTTGTGTCTGTGTTTGGGTTCTTTCTGTTGAACATTTTTGACAGTGGTAGCTTATATTTCATTTCCAGATTTCTGTGTATTTTTGGGTGATTTAAGGTTTTTAAAGAGGGAGATTTGATAAACTCTTGTGTAAGTTCATTTGATTGAGAGAGCGACAGACTTCCTGCAACAAACTGAGCAAGGTGGGAATATTTGTTGTATTGTATTTTTTTTCCCATTTTTAATAACTGCACCATTATTAAATGCAGCAAATCCTGAGAGTGAATGAGGAGATTTAATAGAGAATATTAAACTGTTGCAACGTAATGAAAAACATTTTCATTTGCTTTGCTGTAAGAAACAGACGTTTCTTTGAGGTCCCCGGCGTCGAAGCAAATTCAAGCTGCAGAAGACAACAAGGGTTGAAATGACCAGAGTGCGTATCCTCAGATATTAAATGGAACTAAGAGCTGGGTTTGACTTTCTTTGACACTAGGGACTGAAGACACAGACCAACAACACGATAAATAATGTTTCGGAGCACAGATTGGACGCAGGACTTTTACTCACAAGGGCAGAAATTTAGCACCCCTTCTGTAGCTTTCGATTGTATTACATGGTCTTCTTCAGCGTTTGACGTTGAAGACGTGTAAATTCAAATCTTTTCTGAATACTCCGAGGACTTCTCCTACTTGTCAAAACCGCAGACGCTTTCAGTGCAACCTTTAACATTGCCTGGTGCAAATGAAAGCTCCAGAACAGCTACTGGAAGGACCTTTTGTGAGATTAGTTTGTCCACCACTGTTTCCCAGCTCAAGAGTGAACTTTCAATCCCAATTTTTAACAGGGAAGAGAAGACTCCATGTGTTCAGAAATAAATGGAAAAATGAACATCTAGTTCCAGGATGATCTGCTGAGGAGGAACGGGTGAAAAGGCCGAAAGCTCTGGTGAGATTGTTTGTGCCAAGCGTCGTCTCCTCAAACTGCTCGTCGGCTCGGACTTAATTAGTCTTAATCACGAAGAGTTACAAGCCAGAACTATGACACAGATGAGTCACAGAAATGTAGAACACGATTGTCTATCTTGGTTCTGCAAAAGGGCAAGAAGGAGAGAGTTTTTGTTCCCCGGAGCACAAAATATTTATAATCCAGATCTGTGTGGGTCGATAAGGTCGTCGATTTGTTCCAGTGACTCAACAGTTTCTTGCTGCCGGTTGCTGAGGTTTCTGGCTCCTGGTCTTTTCTGTAGGCGGACTTGAGCTCAGTCTCTATTTGTTTTGAGTCCCACTGGCCACTGGCAGAGTTTGGTTGGACTCGTATCACCGAAACGCCTCTTTGGACTAAAAAAGACCATAAAAGACTCATGTACTTCATCAGCTACGGACGTTATAGGACTGAAGGTTGCTCTGTGACGGCTGGAGCGAGAAGGGGAGATTATGTTGTCAGCCATCACACTGTTGTATGAAGGCTGCTCGGGAATAACTCGAGAGGAGTAATTATAGGCTCAGCGGTTAAAGGGCTGTTGCGCTTTCATGAAGCTGGTTGCTAAGATTTTTACCAAGCAGAGTTTCTTGAGACCAACAGAGCAGGGCCAAGCGATGCGGCTGAAATAAAATGAAATCTCAACTATATTCAAGCTTCGGGCCGATTCAGGATTTTAATAATCCGTTTCGGCCCAGCAGACAGGTCTCGTCGCCCCGGTCTGCTGTTTGCGTTTCAACGTCGCAAACAGCGGCAGCGCCAGCGGTCGCCAGCGTCAGTTTTCCCAGCGGGCAGATGTCTACGTCTCTCATCAAATTCACCCAGCTGTCCACCTGGGGCCCAGACAGCCCAGTATCCTGCAGGGGGATGCAATCATTCACTCCACGGGACTGTTGTGACTCATGACAGCTAATATGGCAGCTAAGATCTACATTACCTGTAAACGGGGGAAAGAAGTTTCTGACCCCTTCTCCGGTTTTGTCTGCGATGCCACGTTTGTTCTCTGGCCCAGGACAACTTTAAAACACACTGTGACCTGTGTCGTTTTGGTTAAATTTACATGTGAAGACGCGCAGATTCTCATCCAGGTCGTGGTCTTCAGGAACCTCAAGCAAGTCCACTTGCCTTTGTAGAGCACTTAGAAAATGTTCTGGTTTAATACTGAGAGACTAGCTGAGACTAATACATCTTGTGATGTCCATTACAATGGGAGCTGGAATGTATGAAATTCTATGGGTTTTTTCCCACTTTTAAGGAAATTATTGAGAAAGTATGGATCCCGAAAAAAGTCTTAACATAAATTATTTTGTCTTTTTAAAACAATTTTACAGATTCATTTAAAAATCATTTATGTTTCATCAAATAGCATTTATAGGCGCGTTTAAGTGTATTTTCTTTTTTACATTGAATTGTATTACCACATCATTAAATTCAAACTTGATGAGTAGATCACATTTTTCCTAATGCATCAATGACAGACTCTCAGTTTTCCTGCAGCAGCCTCCGTACCGCTGCTCTCCTGCAGCTCCTCTTTTTTTTTTTTTATCTCTTGTTCCATCGTTCTCGCACCTTTTCGACACGAGCAAATGTTCCAGTGATGGGCCGTTTGATAAAACGCCGTCGCTCTCTCGGCAGTGCGGATGTTACGAGTGCCACACAGATCGCTCACGCGGACACTCGTGGCCGTGAGCGACGGCCCGGAGGACGAGCAGATTCTTTAAGAGCAGATCTGGAGGAAAGCTCCGCTGCAGCACCAACACACCGGCTACAATATACCTGCCACGGCTCAATCGATGACTTGTACCCCCCCTCGCAGGACAAAACGCTGCAGCACGACTTTGCTCTGCAAAAGCTGACAAATGCGGGGTTTTCCCGCAGAATTACAATCCACGTTGCTGTATGTGTCCTGATGAATGGTCTTTCTTTGGCAGCCCGAGGGGCTTCGAGCTGCACTGTGATTTAAACCATCTTACAGAGGACGTCTTTAGAGAGCAGAGAAATTACCTCAGACGCCCTGTTTACATTACAACCCATGCATTCATCATTTTGAGACAAGGATACAGAAAAGATGAATACATCTTATCTCATAAACTTGATTTCTCAACATACTGTGCGTCACTCTTGGTCATTCACAGAGAAATGTACGTTTCTGAGCCATCCAGTTCCATCCACCTGATTTTTACAGATGTGTTGAAAATGTTGGAGACATTTGACTGAGCTGCAGAACTGGATCAAAATCCTTCTTGTACCTGCTGGTTGGCTGTGAAAAAAAAAAAAATTCTGGGGTTACAAAGCAGGAGCAGTTGCGGCTTCTGGATTTTTTTCCCTACTTCAAACCTTTCTATATTATTTTTCTCATTTTTCCTCAACAACGAGACTCATACTGTAAGTTTTTGGTCCGATCAGCCGTTTGTATTATTTCAAGTCTGTTTCTGAGAAATCAGGGTTTTTACTTTAGTTTGGTGGACGGCTCTAAAAACTACAGTACCCGTGAGCCTCAGCTGCTGTTGCTATGGAGAAAAAGCCATTCAGGCGGTTTAAATCACACAACGCCTCGTGGTTACAGTTGTGAACAAAACACTTTGCCAAAGCAGCTTTTTCATCCATGTAATATTTTAGCTTGAAATCAGCAGAGCACCTGTGAGCTCTGTGATTGGATGCGTGCCAGTGAAATGCACCTTGGGAGCAGTAGCTGACTTTTCTCCTTCAGCTGTTACGTCCACAGACGTCTTGCACCTTTGACTTTTTAATCAAAGCAGCGGATGTTTTCTGAGACGGCCGCTCATCCGGAGAGTTTTCATTTTATGTCTCTCTCCCGGAGAGAGAGAGAGCTGCCAGTCACCAACACTGAGACTTTTAACTCAGGAAGCAGGAGAACCCAAAATAACTTAGTGTAATGTCCTTGCAGATGCTATTTTTAAAGCCTGAGTGTACTCAAAATGAAACTTTAAGCCGGCGTACTGTCCCCCTCTCTTTCCAAGAGGCTACCGGATTTCTGTCCCCCGATTTTTTGTCCCCGATTTTTTTTTTGATTTTACTTTTTCTCCCAGTCCGTCATCGCATCCTCGCCAGTCGTTCTCATGCCAGGCTGATGTGATGCCCATTGTTGCACGCCATTGTACATGCACGGCGCCATGCGTGACGTTGAAGTTCGACGCGACCTGCCCACCACACGGGGACTGAGAAGCACCACACGGCTCTGTCTCTCTCTAATAATTTTGTCTGCACCCGTAAACATGCGAATACAAAGTGTCTCAGAAGGAAAAAGGACTTTAAGAAGGGTTAGTGCATTACCAATACTGAGGTTTAAAGAGCACAAAGCATTCGTTTATTGCTATATTACCATTATGAAAAGCCAGTTTGACCTAAATAAACGTATTTTTCTTCCACCATGTCCTCCCCACTTCTGAAACCAAACCTACACCCTTGTGGCTGGGATTTTTTGCAGCCTGAAAGGAGGGAAAAGAGGAAGCGATTCAGCCACTTTCTTGGGGGGCTCTGGTGTGGACGCACGTTGTTTTCGCACGTGAACCGCAAGTTGTAAATCTATGGTTTTTAGTGGAGCTTCAGTCTAGAAACGGGACGGAGAGGAAGAAATTCAGCTTTTTTCTTGTGGTCCCGGCCTTGCAGGGTGAACGTGTACTTATAAAATGTTGGTTTGTCACGTTTTCACGTTATGTAGAGAACAAAAAAAACAAAAAAAACCAAACCACGATCTTCACAAAGTTGTGAGCATCTACATCTGCTGTCTCTGTCAGAGGTTGGGGACGTGTGCTAATCGTCCCCTTTCGTTCTTTTTGTCATTCAGTGCTGAAGAAAGGGTGAAAGATCATAAAGGGGGTAGGGGTCTAAACAGCCGACTCCCACAGCAATTAACCTGCTGTTGCTTCTGTTCTTTTTCAGGAAGTGGCAGGATTAGCGTCGGTTGCACCGAGCGGCGTCGGACGCTTCAGAGTCGGGGGGGATTAGCAGGAAGAGACGACCATCAGCGCCATCAGACTGTGTTGTTTTTAGCTCTGCAGCAGAGTGACTCAATGCTCTGATTGGTTGGAGCAACAGTTTGCTGATGTACTGACTTGGTACAGACCTTTTATTAGATACTAGATAGTGGCTGGTCACTGTCAATCACCCCCATGTAAAACCTGCGGTGAAACCTAAAGGCTTAAGTTTCAGACGAAGAGCAACGACATCGATGGCAGCAGGAACTTGACAGTAGCCGAACACAGCGGTGAGTTGAGCCACACGTTCACAGATCATCAGTGGAGAAGCCGCATCCTCGTGCGGCCTGAGCTCCACCGGAGATCTCGACTTCGCTCTTGAAGCTAATCTCCCAGCACGATTTCGGATCCGGCCAGGACACCACCCGGACCACAGCGGCTCTCCAGGGGCCCAGAAAGCTCCGGCTTTGACGTGTGTCGACTCGTTTGCGGGTCCGGCTTTATTTTCTAATCTGAGTTCCTGTCTCGGTTGGCGAGACGGGCGTCTCGGCCTGACACGCTGAGTTTGTGTCCCTCTCTCCGAGCTGCCACCTCAGCTCCGTCACGCACACTTTGGCCACGGAGCGGATTTTGGATGCAGCCATGTCGCTGTTGTTCCACACACTCTGATCCACAATAAAACACAGGGACCGGGTCAGATTCCAACGGGGTCTCTGGCACTGTGGGATTTCATATTTTATTTAAATGTGAAGTCAAACTATTTATTAGAACCAGTTTAGATCCGCTTCATTTTGATAACTGAGTAACTGTTTGGGGGATTTTTCAAGCAAAAACACAAAAACCTGCTGTTTTCAGCCCCTGAAATATAAAGACGTCCTGCTCCTCTCTGTTTTATATCATTTTACATTTAAACCTTTGGGTTCTGGTCCGACGTCACCTCGGACTCTGACAATCTAGAATAGGTATTTTCTCACTATTTTTTTTTGACATTTTATAGAACTAAATGATTAACTAAAGTAATTAATCAATAATTAAATTCATTGTTAGTTGCAGCCATAAACCAGTTAAACAAAAGTCTGCGGTGGCATTTTCACCATTTAAACACCGGATTCTTTCAATCAGCTAGACCTGTGCTGAACAGCCAATCAACAGAAAATTAATAAACAAAAATTCTGATCATTGAGTAATTATTTGAATCATTTATCAAGGAAAAATAGTGTTTATTCGCTGGTGAAAGCTTCCCAGGTGTAAGCATTTGCAGCTTCTGTCTGTTTATATCTTTGTAAATTGAATATTTTGGTGTTTTGGACTGTAGGACGCACAAAACAAGATATTTGATGATGAAAATAATCTTTAGTTACAGTCTCATATCATGTATTTTGACATAATAACGGAAGGACGACGTGACATAAATGTTAACGGGGGGGGGACAGGGATCCTAAGTAATCAGCTGCTCGCAGGGTTTTCTATACACATACATGAACAGGTGAACACGCCACAAATATGACACAACCTGCGTTTCTATAGGAAAGAAATATTTAATCTCGTGAGGCAGCAGAGCCTGAAAACTGGGACACAGCACAACGCGACTCTGGCCATTTTTTATACATAATTAACACACACTGATGCATGAGCATGTCTGTCAT
This sequence comes from Xiphias gladius, assembly GCF_016859285.1. Lineage (NCBI taxonomy): Eukaryota > Metazoa > Chordata > Actinopteri > Istiophoriformes > Xiphiidae > Xiphias > Xiphias gladius. The sequence goes on along the minus strand of NC_053402.1, from coordinate 24,871,773 downwards.
CATTTCTCTCTCTCCCACACACACACACACACACAGTTACATTAGTTGTGAGGACACTCATTGACATAATGCATTCCCCAGCCCATAACCGGAGCCTGAACCGGATTCTAACCTGAACCCTAAAACCAGATCTTCACCTTCAAACAGCCCTTTGAAGTTGCGAGGACCGGACAATTTGTCCCCTCAATGATGGTTTCAAACCAAAATTTGTCCACACAACCATAGGCAGAAATGTACACACACACACACACACACGTGCACACACAATGTAAATGCAGCAAATGCCTCAGCATCAAAGCCAAACAAAGGAAAGGGAAATATCCAGATATCAGCCTGAGCTGAGGGAAGCCGACACACCCACAGTGTTACCGGAGCAGCAGCACGTTTTACACACCCAACCTGTGAAATTAAACGATTTTCCCCCCACAGCCGCCGCTCACCGCGCTCTCACCTGGTCCTAGTCCACGGGAAGCTGCGGGGCGATGGTCATCTTGTCACTGCAGGAGGTGCAATCCAGTGATGTGTGGTGGAGCGATAGCGCCGAGGAATGAAACAAATAAATAAATCGGATGCTCGACTCGACGATGAAACAACCTGTCCAACCTTGAAAAATGCTGGAATGGCTCTGTAGCCTTTCCCTTGATTTTATGTCTCAGTTATTTTGTTATCTTGATGCAGAGTGGTGGAGTGTTGGTGCAGCAGCTCTCTGTCTGTTCCACTGCAAGAGGTAACAGGGAAGGGAGGGCTGCTTCAAGAGTGTGTGTGTGAGAGAGAGTGTGTGTGAGTGTGTGTGCACGTGCAGTACAGTCGATGCTTCCCTCCCATCTTCCCCCAGTGTGAAGCTGGCTGAAGCTGAAAGCAGCTTCTGTCCAAATTTTCAAGATAAAAGCCTGGCGGGGCCCCGCAGGGTTTCTCATGAGAGCAGCTCGTCGACGAGATTTTTCCACAGGGAGGTGGGAAACGCCCGCAAACCGACACAGAACTACCGCAGAGATGCAAAACGACCAGGAAGAGGTGCGAGAGGACGACACAGAGACACATCACTTTCGGTCTGGGTGTCCAGCGGCTATGTCGGAGGCTCGGGGGCCTTTTACATGTCTGCTCCCAGGGGCCGGTTGTCTCGTAATCCTGCATTTGCTGTCGTGTAGACGAGCCCTTGTCAAATGGCTGTTTCGTATGTGTCTCTAGTCTTATTTCACACCCCCACGTCCGAGGTGTATTTGCATTTACCTGTCTAATTACTCGTCTTCCCTGTTCGGCTGAAGTCTGCTGCGTGTATTTCCCTCCGTTCTGTCCTGCTGAGGCCTTCGCTCGGCAAACACATTCCCCATCTTTTAAATAGCAATATGCAACAGTTAGGAGTCATATGAGACTTTTTAAGGCCCATTCTATTAAAACAGCAGTTTTTGTGTTGTTCTTTTGTCTTTGTACAGTTTCATTTGTATTTATCCCACAAGTGCGTTGCAGGGACACTCTTATTCTGGAGGAAAATACGCCAATTTCCCGTGTCGTCTTGGTGAACTGCTGGCGCTTTGCTGCACCTCCCTCTGCCCCCGTCCCGTCGTGGTTCTGCTGACGGAGCGCAATCCCAACGATGCACCAGTTGGAACCTGCAGGTCCAGGTTCTTCGCTGGGAATATTTACCTGGATTGTCATCATTGTCCTTCGGAGCTGCAGGGGGGACGTTTAGAGTCCCGTCGGTACTGACGTTAACGGCGTCTGCATCAGTGAAGTGCGCTTTATCACGCCTGCACCGTCTAATGCAATTAATGCTGACATTGCGCGTGATTTGTTCACTTCCCTTTACGCGCGTGGAGGTGGACAATACATGAAAACACGCCGCTGTTGCTTCTAATTGTTTTATTTTGAAAGATTTGACCAGAAGTCTTAGTGGGATATTATGTCCGTGAACCCCAGCGTTCACTGCCCCCCTGTGGTCACAGGTGCGAACTGCAGCACTACACTGACACGTTCCAGTCTAGACTCCGGTCCGCGCCGATAGGAGGTCTTCAGACCAGCATCAAGGCAAAGCTGGATCCCCAGCCGGGGCAAACAGAAGCAAGAGGTTCACGGTTTATGAATCTGAACCTCTAAAGTGCGAGTGTGATCGACCCATCATTACCTATTGTTGTGGCCCCGGTCCTGTAAAAAGGCAGTTTGTTTATTTACCGTGTAGTTTTAAGACCTTTATTATATTAATTTGTATTGTGGTTGTGTGTGTGTGTGTGTGTGTGTGTATTCCTAAACACATGTGTTTTATCAAATTGATTCACAATAACTGACGCAAAGGGGGCAAAGTTATTATTCAGCAGAGTAGTGCAGGGCTGATAGTGACAATTATTTTCATTAGCCATTTATTAGTCTGACAGTTATTTCCTCATTAACTTGTAATCAATTAATCATTTAAAAGGTATTAAATGTTTGAATATAGTAAATTAAATATTAAATGCCCATCACAATTCTCCAAAGCCCAAAGTGACGTCTTCAAATGTCTTGTTTTGTTCGACCAACAGCGTAAAACCCAAAGATGTTCAGGTTATTGTGAAGAAAAAAAGGAAAATTAGGGAAAAATTCACATTTTAGAAGCTGGAAATTATGAATCGTTTCCACTTTAACTCAAAAAAATAAAAAAGATCTGTGACTTAAAAATGATTAATTAAATGATCAAAATCTACCAACCAATCACTTATCATTTCAGCTCTACAGTCGCCACTGGTTGATTTTTGTTTGTCTGGGGAGGTAGCGACACTGTCACGTATAGTGGAGGTCAATGGGGGCCCAGCAAATTTTTAGCCTGGGGGGCCTTCAGGAGGTTAATGCATCACAGCTAACATGATAGCACACCAGCACTTCCGGTGAGCACTCTCAAAATAAGGGACCAAACTGAAGCAATCAGAAACAAATTACAAAAACAAAAAAACAACACCAACTCCACAGGGCACCATTAAACCAACAAATATCATGTTTATGTTCAGTGTTTCTCACCAAAACCTACTGTGTGTATCCTCGAGCTCTAACAAATGTGATGAATGCATTTCCTTCCTCAGACATTTACAAGGCTGATTGCTTTTTTTTTAATAAAGCAGCTATAATGTAAATTTTACCAGGAGTCTCTGGCAGTGACGAACCCACAGAGAATTATCAGCTGAATTTGCAGCTCCCCTCATCCTTATCGAGCTTTACAGTGAGTCTCCGCTCATCGTTTATCTGTTTATCTGCTCTGGTTCACACTCGCCGTTCGCGTAGCGAGTAGCAACAGGCAGATGTTTTCAGAGAAACACAGCTATAAAAAGCCACTGTCCACTTCCTGCTCAGCAGCACACAGCAGACAGACACAGTCAGAGACCAGCTGGTGAACGTAGCGGAGCGTTTAGCAGCTAAAGAGCCAGATGTTTCCCTCAGGAGCTGGTGGAGAACAAAACCAGAGCTAAAAGCACCACTTCCTGTAAAAACTTTCAAAAATAAAATAATCCACAGCAAGAGTAATATTCTTTCCATGTTCACACATCTAAATAGAAGTTAATAAAACATACACAGTGGTAGTATTTAATTGCTGAGCTATTTATTCATTGCATGGTACAACTGCGAATATTATTTGACAACACAGTACCAGTATTAAAACAGTTTTACAGGTGTTGTACAGATGTCATTCCCGCTGAAAAACTGAGTTGTAATCTGTACACACGCCTGCTGGTTTCAATGGTTTTCCCCACAACCCAGTGACTGACGATTAATGCGCAAATTACGAGACCAGAGGCGAGTAAAGGTGCAGTTTTGTTTGGATTTTTTTTAAAGCGGCTTTTATTCTGAAGGTTCAGAGAGTACCGACGCTAAATACGATAACCGTTTCCTGTTTCGTTTGTTGTTGTCAGGTTCTATTTCCGGTGTGGCCGCAGCTGTTTTCGGTTCCAAAATGACCAAACTCCAGCTGCTGAACGCCTACCTGACGGAACGGCTGACCGTGGTGGTGAAGGAGATCCTGGACGTGGTGGAGGACACGGTGACCGAGTACCGGGAGGAGGCCGCCAGAACCAAGCGGGAGAACGAGAGTCTGCGGAGGCAGCTGCGGGACATCCTGCTGCTGGAGGCCGAGACCGAGTGGCTGAGTAAGGGCCGAGCTGTCCGGCTAGTTCCATGAGAGCGGCGTTCCTGACTGCCCTGAAAAATATGTCCAGTTAAACCTTACAAAGGGATTTAACGCTGAATACCGGCTAAAACACAGATTTCAGAGCTTTTAAGTTTCGTTTAGGACTCGTCAGTATTTTCGGCACCGGTTAGATGAACAAACGTGGTCAACATTTTAAGACAGACCTGACTTCTGATTTCATTTTGCCTGTTACTTCCGGTTTTCCAACGAGCCCCTACCGGGAGTCAGCCGGTGTAGTGAGAATGGATTTGGCTTTTGAAAAACACAGGTGGTGTTCTGCGGATCAGCTATAGCTGTACGCCGTATTTAACTTTAAAGTTTGCTGATACAGAAATGTAGTAATGTGCCTAATAATTATGAGTTATATGCTTTACATAAACAACTCAGCATTAAATTGACAAATTATTGCATTAAGTTTGGCGTGACGTTTATTCTGCGCAGGAAAATGTACCGTTTAGGGCAGTGGTCACTAGCTGGCGGACTCCGGTCTGGGCCCGGAACCAAAGAGGCCTCTATCCGGACCGCAAAGTGTCTCACATTGAAATAATACCAAGCTTTATTTTGACGAGATTTTTTTAGCGGCAGGGAGGGAGCGCTCTGGTAAGCGGTCAGGTGATGCAGCACGTGAGAGAAACAAACAGGTGGCTTGTTCTCAGCTCAGAAAAAGTTGACACTGAAAAGTGCGTGTGTCGCCTTTTGTTCTCCCCACAAGAGACGCAGCGAGGCCGGTCTGCTGATGATCTGCCCCCAGTCTGTAAACAAAGAGATGAACTGCTGGACAAAAAAAAAAGAATCAACTGAATGTAAGTGATCGTGCCCGGCGTTTGGGAGAGGACGTATACCTGGTCATTAAGGGGATGTTTCCACAGAGAGGGATCGGTCTGAAATCTGTGCTCTCCATCTCCGCCGGTGGAGCGGCCTCCTCGACAGGAGGAGAGACGGGAGCTGTGACCCAGGTGGAAGAGGACAAACCGGACCTGCCCCGCCATCCAGCAGCCTGAGGAGTATGCCGAGGTCATGAATACGGCGATGACACCTGTCAGCTTCTCTGAGAGTGTTGGAGCGCGTTCGGGGCATTAGAAAGGAAATAAAAAGCTTCCTTGTACAACAGGAAGAGTCACAAAGCCACCTAGTTGTCTGTGTGTTTGCAAGATGAGAGGAAAGAGGGATATACTGGCCTTCTAGGCTTGAAGCTGCAGGGAGAGAACAGCCCCCCGTGGGATTCAATGGCAGCCGTCCAGGCTTTCCAGAGGAAATTGGACATTTTCAAGGTTGAGCTCCAAGCAGAAAGGACACACTTCCCAACACTGAAACAACAAATTCAGAGAGAGAGAGAGAGGTTTCTTCTCATGCTGAGTTTATTCAGAAACTCATAGGAAACCTCTCTGACCGTATTCTCAGCTTCAGCCTGGGAGGACAGCTCTTCCTCCTCGTGCGGAGGAGGCCAAAAAGGCCTTCCAGTGGGCACGGGCCGGAGCTCTGCAGATGGAACCGATTTAGCTTGCAGATCGGAGAGCAGAGTGGACGCTGCTGCCCTCAGTGAGAGCCTGCATTCCTGTTCGAGAATGGCACCGACTGCGTTCATCCCAAGGTTCAACGCCAAAAGCTGCAAAGTTAAGAGACGAGAGAAACTGTGAAGGGGAGAACGAGGCTAGAGCCGCTGAGCTGGTCAAGTTAGGCGCTTTGTTTTCATCCAGAAGTAATTGTTAACATCAGTTTAACGGATTGAAATTCAGTAGCTTTTGACTGAGAATCCGCTCCACACTGGCCAAAGAAGCACTTCATTTACGACATGAAGGCTCTGTTGTTTTAATTTTATTTGTTGATATTTCTGCCGAAAAAGCGCTTTGATCCGTCACACTTTCTGTTATTCCTCCGTTTCTTCAAAGATACGCACTGATGATTTTTTCCAAGATTTCTCATATTACAACTTTAAAATGTGGCCGCGTGTTGAGAGCGTTGAAATGAAAGTTCGAGTGACTGGACCTCTGGAATCTTAGCTGAACATTCGTGTTTCCGCTAAACTCATCTCGATTGTTATTCCTGTCTGGTCACTAATAATTACTCAGTGGACACACACGAGCTTTTCTGAGATGTGAAGAAAAAGAGAACGCAGAACTCCATCCATGTTGATATCAGACCACCGAGGGGGTTAACTTTTAGTTTGCCGGCTCAGACCATGTTGGTCTAACGTGGGAGCCTCACTGGGTCCAAATGTAAAGCTGGAATCTAAAGCTGGGCTCGTCGATTGGTCGTTTAGTTGATCAACACAAAATCCCCTGTAACACTTTTGATAATTATCCGAGTCTTTTTTTGTGCCAAAGTGGCTCAAATTCTCTCCTTCCAGCTTTTCATATTTCTTATTTCTGGGTTTTGGACGAAATAAAACATCGGAATATGTCAATTTAGGATTGAGTTAATTACCTTTTCCCCATTTTCTGACATTTCATAGATTAAACGGAAAAATAACTGTCAGACTAATAAGTCATGAAAATCCTTGTTAGTAGCATCATTACCACATCAGATGTGGTCCCGGATGATCTTTAAGAATAGTTTTCAACACTGGTTGTGGTGATTTGAGAAGCGCCAAATTTCTTTTGTTGTCTTACCTTTAATTCATATGTTGAAAAATGACCGATTGAACCTTTAGACATTTACACTCGAAAGCCTTTTCGCCAGACTTGTGATGTGGCCTCACAAAATGATTTACAGAGCCAGGACTGCATTCCGTCATTTGTGACTGTCAGTTTGATTCCCTGTTCCAGGGTCCGCCAGGTCCAGTCTTGGTTGTGCAGTTCCTGAGCAGCAGTCCAGTGATCCGGAGCTGAGGTCCTGCTCAGAGGAGCCAGACTCCACCCTGAACCTGCCCCGACAGCCGCCAGCTAACACAGCCAAGCAGACGGATGAGCGGGGGGTGTCTGTGCAGTTACTGTTGGCACAAAATGAGACTCCTCCTGGACCGGGCCTCCTCCCAGGGGATAAGAAGCCTGCCGAGGCCCGGGAGCCGGTACTGAAGCCCGACCCTCAGCAGGAGGCGATGAGCAAGGCTTCACCTCTTCCCTCTCACTCCTCCCTTAATCCTCCATCTGCCCCGGGGCCCAAAATCCACGTTGAGGTTCCAGCGCTCAAAGAGGAGCCCCAGGTTCCCGCTCTGTTCAAAACCGAACCTGAGGAATACAAAGTGACTGAACCCGAAGGTCACACGGACTCTCCGACAGCGGCCGCACACGCTCGCATCACGCAGGAAGAGTCCGGTTTCAGGACCACGGATGCGGACGGGACGGCGGCGGCGCACGGGGACCGACATGACGCTCATCGAAACAAGACGTCCTCTCAGGAGAAGCCAGCAGTTACGGCTGATGACGGTACGGTAGCAGGCTACGCCCCCGAGCTCGTCCATCGCTGCCCCCGCTGCGGGGAGGCCTTCGGCCAGGCCAGCAGCCTCCGCCTCCACCTGGAGCAGAAAAGAAAGACCTACGCCTGCGACTGGTGCTGCAAGTCCTTCGCGCAGTCGGCGGACCTGCGGCGCCACCTGCGCACACACACAGGCGAGAGGCCGCACCGCTGCACCTTCTGCTCCAAGAGCTTCAGCCAGAGAGGGAACCTGAGGCGACACCTGAGGATCCACACGGGGGAGCGGCCGTACAGCTGCCCGTACTGCTGCCGCACCTTCAGCGACGGAGACACCATGAAGAAGCACAAGCGCACGCATTCAGGGGAGAAACCCTACCGCTGCGTCCAGTGCTCCAAGACCTTCACCAGCGCCAGCGGCCTGCAGATACACTTAAAGAAGGACATGTGCTTTGTGGGTAACGCCTGACGGGTCAGGTCGGGAGAGAGCGGGGCCGCGGGGAGGCCTGGGTGCTGCTGAGGTCCGGTCTACGAAGAGACGCGTCGCTCGGCAGAAACAGCTATCGGCGGGTTCCCGTTTGAAAACATCGAGCGGCAGGGGGTAGAAAACGCGGCGCTGCGAGGACGTGATAGGACGCTGTTTTGATTAGTTGTGGTTAGTGCTTTAAGTCAAAACGCCAGCTATCTCTGAGTCTCAGCTTCTCACCCGGGGGAATTTGCTGCTTTTCTTTGTTGTGTACGATGGCAAACGAAGAATTTTAGGGCTTTAGGAAACTGTGATGGGCATTTTTACGATTTACAGACTAATTGATTCATCAAACAATTGAAAATACTTGACAATTTAAAGTATAATAAGCAGTTGTTAGTTGCAGCGCTAATTTCCATTATTTAGAAATAGAGTAACTTGTTGGACACCAGTAATTTTACTGTTTAGAGGAGACGTTTTATCTGCACTCATCCTTTTATGTCCAAAATGTATCTACTACACGCCACAACTTTTGTCGGTTCCGTCTAGCGAACGGGAAACGTGGAATTCCAGTGAGAGGTGGCAGCTCGTAGCAGTAGTAATGCCTAGACTGAACCCACAGGTCCACAGGTGGAGAGAAGCGACCTGCGAGCGTCCCGGAACATCAACCAGCGGCGCGGGTTAAAGCACAGACGCCGCCACCTCACGAACGTAACTCCAACACGGACAAGGTGACGGTAGTTTATATTAAAGTATCGAACGCAAGATATGTCGAGACGGCAGAAATGTGAGATTCCTGCAGAAAGTCAGACTGCAGCGTGAGCAGCTAGGAACTGCAGCCGCATCGGTCTGCGTCAGTCCGGCATTTAATGAGCACTTGTTACCAGTCACACGGGATCAGAAGAAGAGATTAAACCTTAGAAGCACAACGTGATGCATCAGCCTGCTGCTCTTTCAGCTGTTACCTACAGTGACTGTGTGTGTGTGTGTGTGGGGGGGGTTCCTTCATTACATTTTCCACCCTTTACTTGTGATTCCTGCAGTCAAAGGCCAGGAATCAACTTCACACGTCTCCGGTTTGTTTTCTACCCCCTGCGTGCACACGCCTCTCACTTGGAAACGCGTCTAAATGATCGTGAGGATGCGGCTGAGAACAGCGGGGCTGCGCCGGGGCGGCAGCCTTGGAGGAAACGGCACACGTGGGTCTGTGGAGCCTCAGCGGGCAGCCAGTGAGAGGAGAGATGAGGAGTCCGGAAAAAAACGATTTCACGCTGCAGCTGACTTGGTGCTTTATTGGCAGCTACACGGTTGCACTGACTGACATCATCCATGCCTTCATGGTAATTTATCTACAGTATTTATTTCTATTTGATTTTTACTGCCGTGCCGATATGTGGACCCTGGACACGTGTGATCCTCGGGGGCCTGAACCTGTCCCTCCCACCAGATTAAGAACGGTCCCCCGAGTCAGGACACAGCTCTTACCTTCAGTTTGGATTAAGGACAAGTGTCCACATTTCTCCTCTGCAGCTGGAGAAGTCTTTCAAATGACAAAGCCTCGTCCACATTAGGACAAATCTGGTCCAGATATGTGGATGTCGGAGGAGCCGGCACCACCTTTAAACCAGAACCCAGACCAGGAATAAGCGAAATAACATCGAAGTCAAGCCTCAATTTGCAGTTATCATATAATAAGGAAAAAGGTTGCTGTAACTGCACCTGATAATACAGGAGTAATTAATCTTCTCCCTTTCATTACTAATACAGATGAAGACTCTAAACCCACTGGTGTGTGTGTGGGAAACTCTGTCTTCTTCTTCTGTTTCTCTTCAGCTCAGCAGAGTTCAGAAACTAGTCTATGTTCAGTGAGACAGTGGTGACGGTTACATCCTCTGAAAGCAGCAGTGGTCGTCAGTAAGACAAATGATTTATCATTCAGTTACCACACTTCTCTGAGTTCACTGTGCATTAGTTACGCCCCCACCTTCGCACAGATCGTACCTTTCGATTCAGATGTGACTGAGGCAGATCAGTGTTTCTGGGTGTATGGATGCCTTCATAATCCCAGTGGGAAATGATAAAAATAAGCGCCTGTGGTGACATCCAGAGATGCCGAGGCAACAGCTGGAAGTGCAGCTGGAAACCCCAAAAATCAGCTGCAAAACGACGTGTAACGAAACCATCTGAAGTTCCTCTCTGTGCTACGGGAATTTGACCCTGTCAAATCATGTCAGTAAATGATTCTCTCTCAAGAAAAGTCCGAAACCATCATATTGTGTCAATTCAGCAGTTAAAATAAGGGGACGTGTTGTGGTTCTGTAGAGGTTCAGGAGCAGCAGAGCACTTCCTGTCCCGGTGACAGGTGTGTGTGGTCTGCCACAGAGGAACAGCTGGTAGCTCTGCTCTGTTTTTCTGTGAGCTGGCTTCCAGATGTGAGCTCCAACGGCAGGAGAGTGGCAACGTGCAGCCGACCGCTGGGAGCTGAGCTGCGGATTTACTGGAGATTTTAGTTTTAAGTGACTGCGATGAGCTCCAGAGAAGAGACTCTCCTGCTCGAGACCAGTACAAATAATAGAGTAATATATTATTTATTTTCCTTTTGGAGATTTCATCAGTGTTAGACGGCTTGAGCTTTGTCTGATCTCACTCTGGGACACGTTTCGGAGGCAGCGGCTGTAAAGTGTGACGGGAAACGGCTTCACGCCGCAGGAAGTTCAGACAGCAGATCTGTGGTGTTTCAGATTCGGTCACGGTTCACTGGAAGGAAGAAGAAACCTGTTCTCTGCTGTGAACCTGTAAACAGACAGACATGAGGAGGAGTCACAGTGTGAATGTGTAGACCAGCTCTGCAGAGAGCTTCTGTGTCATTACCAGTATTTTGTATTAAATGTTCAGTGAAACCGTTGTGCTTCTAAAATGCTGATTAATTGAACGGTTTGATTTCTGTTTGATTTTCAAATCGCATTCGGTGCAAAATCTTTTGAATCGTTTCGATTTAAAAAGAAATAAACCCCACGCACACTTCACTTGTGATTTTTTATTTTAACCCTAGCTTCCTCCTATTGTTGACACTCTGACTTCCACTTTAATTTTATGTGCAGTGCTGATCGTGTTTTTTCAGTTAATCCATCAGTCATTTGTTCTTTCTAATCCACCTCTCCGACACTTTGTTCCACAGCAGAACGTTCGTTGACGGACTGATTTTTATCTTCAGGAAACAAGAACCAAACTTCGGCGCTGACCAGACGCCGATGCTCAACGGACAGGAGGTGGAATAGAGAGAGAGAGAAAACGACCGAAAGGTCGGTAGTAGAGTGGAGTATTTGGGCCTTTGTACGGGAAAAAGGAAGGATTGAGATTTCAGTTGAAATGTTTTAAGGAAAAACAAACCACTCTTCTTAATTCCTTCTTTATTGTAACAGTTCTCCGACTTTTTTCCTCAGAATATTTTGTCTTTACTCTGAAAACTGCTCCTGCCGTGACTCAGTTATTCAGTCCAGTAAAATATGGGAACTCGTAGAACTTCCACGTATCTCCTGACACTAGGAGTGTTTTCGTTTAGCTGGTAGGAAAATACGTTACTTACAAACATTTTTAAACTGTGTGGCTGTTTCTTTGCAGAGCAGTGCTGAGCCCCCCCCCCCAGTTCACAGTTCAACCTCAAAACGTGTTTTCCCTTGTCTACCTGAAGAGAGCCCTCATGCTGCGTTCACGTCCTGTCAGGTGGATGGGAAAGATTCACTCGACGACAGGCTTTACCCGACATGAGCGTCCATGTTTGTTCGCAAGTCGGAAATGTCAGGGAAGTCCGAGTTTTACAGTCGTAGTTAGGACTTGGAAGTTCGTGTGAAATCTATTTACAAGGTGGTGACCCACCGGAGGGGCCCGACCCCCGGGTTGGCAACCAGTGGACTGAACTCTCTACCTGTCTCTGACGTAGCTAAAAGCAGCTCCACCTGGAGCCTCCACGACTCAGGATCAATGATCTGATCACAGGAGACAGACAGTAAATGGTCATCTTTTGGACTTTCTTAAATCTTTGATTTCTTGTGAATTCTTGTATAAATTAGCACGAAAGGGAAATGCTCATGTAAAGTACAAGTATCTCAAAACCGTACTTAAGTACAGTGCTTGGGTAAATGTACTTAGTTACCCTCCACCAACTCCTGGGCTGAGAGTGAGACCCCCCCCCCCCATAGAAACTACAGATACACTCCAACGGTTCAAGCCGTCTGATAGTGATCGCAAATTCCACTACATCCGTTTTACATTTTTTATCTCTGTGTGTAAATGTAATATATATAGAATTTAAGTGCTGCCAGCTGTTTCTTGCTGTGAAGCTGCTGTTGTACTCGTTTCCTGTCTGTAGGGGGCAGTAGTAGCCCACCCCACTGAGGTGAATCACAGTATGAGAACAAACCCAGACTCACTCCTCTGTTTGCGTTGAATTCCAAATTTACTGTTGCATCGTACATAAAACACCTGATAGAAATGTAAGAACGACTGTAAAGCACGAGATCAGTGTAAACAACAGTTCAACAATATCGTATAGAAAGCCACATTCATACATTCAGTCGTGCATAAAAGATGAACAATAACACTGTAAACGGAAGAATCTTAAACATGAGCCGCACCTCAACGTTTCATCGGGTCTCACTTCAACACTTTGACTTAGAAAACAGGCAGTGGGAGTATAGAGATATAAAGAAGTATACCAACATAGTGCATCATGCAACAACAAGGAAGAGCCACTTGTATTGATCTATAATCGTCATCATCATCATCATCGGTCCTGGCAACAGTAGGGTGCAGTATGTGTTTTTTCACTGTCTCACTGAGGAATGCAATAGAAATGTGAGCTGTGCATTTCGAAGCGCGGCACTTACCACAGGAATCGTGTGAAGGAACCAGGGTTGGACTGACGTGGGCGTTTGAAACATGAGACCTGTACACTTTTCAAATGGAAGCTGCTGAAAGTTCATATTTCCTGTGGATATTTAATATCTTTTCTTGCCCCCAACCCACTGTTGTCACTCAGCGGCTGTCCGATCGTAGCTTGGCAATCTGTGGGATTTCTCCCCGCTGACACGCTGTCCATTTGGATGCTGTACGACACATTCTAAAGAGTGTGAAAGGGGGTGTCTTTCTTTAGCCTTTCCAAAATCCAAAAAAACGCAAGAATCGTTTAAAGGATGCGTTGAACAGTGGGTTTATCCATTAGCAGATTACCCACAGTGGTAACTGACACCAGCCACAACATCAAAACCAGTTGCCGGTTTTAATGTTGCAGCTGAATGGTGGTGATATACATATATATATATATATATATGTATATCACCACCATTAGCTCAACTAGCTCGCTAACTACAGCTAGCTAGTTAAATCTGCTAGCGAGCGTCGTCACTTCGGCTGGAAAACTGGAAAAATCACTGCGAACTTCTGTGGATTCTAGAATGTAACGATTGAACGTGGAACATTCTAGAATGCGAAGACTGACCCTCATAGCGACAGTCACTAAGGGGGTGGGGCTTAGCGGACATTCCATTACAAGGATTTCTGGCTAAATAAGAGTTGATCGTTTTCAATGCGGAGCAGCTCGTGAAACTATTTAAATCATGGACATTAAACCTCTTCACTGAAACACACGCCGGTGAGATTCCCTCACTTTTAGCACCTTTTAAGACCTGCTGACCCTCCTCCTGTGCAAACAGGTCGAACCCTGGAACATGTTGAGATCTTTAAAATACTCATTCTACAAAACAAACCCACAATAAAACACTTGGAGGAATAAATCAAATTATACGCAGCTTTTCCAGACCCCTTTTTGTGTGTGTGTGTGGCTGTAATCATGGAGGAACCTCCACCCTAGCAGAGGTGGACGACGGTGACGAAGTCTGATGTGTAGGAAAAGCCGAGCATATGCAGTATGAAGGGTGGAACTCTGTCGGTGGCGACCTAAAAACAGAGCTGAGACAGACCGAATGGTGGACGCACATTCAGACAGAGGGACACGTTGCTCTGTGTCTGCTGCCGTTGACAGTTTATAGGATGATGATGATATGTCACCGCAGCCATTCTTCCCCAGAATCAGTGTATCCGCCGGCTGGAGGGAAGTAGCCTACATCTACACCAATCTTTGTTTCCCCATTCTTCTTCAACCTTCCTCTTTTTGTTTCTAGCAAGCTGTCTTTTAACTGCAGACCTTCAAGGGAAGCTACCGTGGCTTATAATCTGTATTTGACCGCACAGTTTTATGTTACCCTCACGTTTACGAGAGTAAGCCCTGGCGAATGCTCCCTAGATTCCCCAGGTCCGTGCGGTCCCTCCTGGCAAGATTTGCTGATTTTTCATTTTCCATTGTGACCTGAGCTTTAGCTTCACAGCTTCTAAACGAGCAGACTGGTCTAAGTGCTTGACTTCAGCGGTCGAACTTTTCCCGCGGTGGATGCCCGTTTGCGTTCGCTCAACAAGCCAAGGTGCAACACAAGACGCATCCATGCTTAAAGTATAAGTCCGAAAAAGAAAATGGAGTTTGTCTCACATTCTGAATGATCGCAGTCACATGTAAACTTTGTACAACATGCTTTGGCAATACTACACTTCACTATGGTCATGCCGGTAAAACAGTTCGGGACTTGGTACTGACAGTAGGAAGTCGGCTGACGCGGGTGGAGATTCAGCGTCCTCCCGGGCCGTTGTCCGCCTGACTGCGTCACCGTCAGCACAGGGACACTCGACGTGTTTGCTTCATGCAAAGACATTTAAAATGAAATTATCTGACTGACTATATATATAGCCCCAGTTTGTGCTTCTCATGTATTCGGATTGCTGATGTTTTTTTCGGGAGAGACAGATATCCGGCAGTCTTTGAAAAACCCAGAAGGTTCAACAACACTTACCGCCGCGGTGTGACCACATTTCCAGTCCAGGAAGACAGAAATAACATGTCTCCTCGCTCCTGCTGTACAACAGAAAAATACCAACCTGCTAATTTGTATGAAAATATGAAGTAGAGACAGATGTAACAGATAATAAAATGTTTCAATCGTGGCTCAGGTTGTACAAAAACAGCAAGGAGACAAGTCCTTGCCAGCTACCATCTTCATCGTCATCATCATTCCTCCAGATGTTCAGGAGGCAGTGCGCATTATTCAAACCTCCTGGGTCTTTCAAAGATTGGCCGCTATTTATTTTTTCTGAAACCAGAGGCTCAGCTTCGTGACTCCGGTGCAATGGGTCATACGCGAGGGGCACAAACCGGGAGTCGGCTACATGCAAAGAAGTTCTCTGTCCACGCAGACGGAGACGAAACCGCAACTCCGACCGCAGTATGCACAGACAGGGGGCGCTGTCAGGACACCAGAAATAGGAAATATGAGAGAGAGAGCAGAGGACACATGAGGAACAAAACCAATCTGTCGGCTGTAGTAGAAAACAAACATGCAGTTTTAATTTTAGCCAGTGATTTCCGTTTCATTTCTGTGAGTTCCACCCCTCATAAGTCAGTCGTATCGGCCTAAGCCTCTCGTGTGTGTGTGTGTGTGTGTGTGATGTTGACAGTGTTGATGGAGCCAACAAGTTCCTTCTTCTGGATGACTCGCTGTTGAACAACGAAGGCACACCACCACGCTCCAACCTCCATGGTGGCTCTTGTTATACTACACCTCCCCTTCTCCATTTCTGCTGATTCCTGTGGTGAAGTTGCTCGAGTCTGTCCCCCAGAGAATCCGGGGGAACCGTGTGATCCCTGACAGCGACGGCCTGCATGCGCGGAGGATGCTGCAGCGGGGTTAGTCGTGGCTGAGGGTTCGTGGCAGCTCATTGGTCAGGATGTGCCACCTCTCCACCCTGCGGCCCTTGTTCTTCAGGCAGTCCATCCAGTGACGGAGGGCGTCGCCCTGGGAGTGACAGCTCAGACAAAGGCCCCCTAAACACCAGCGACAAACAACGTGAGTCAGGAGTGACTGCAGTTTTTTTGAGTTTTTGATCATGATAAGTGTCATTCTCCCCTTTGTTCTGGTAGTTTTTACAGTAAAACTAAACAAACTCCAGCTGAGTTCGCTCGGGGCATCTACCTACCTACCTACCAGTTTTCTAGCCGTACACTCGACTTCAGCTGAAGTCCGGCTCGAGAAAACATGAGCCTTCAGCTGTCTGAGTAGGATAAAACAAACTCAAACTAATGAAGCCTCATTAGCTTCAGATAAACCTCAGACTATGTTGGACTGCGGACTTTGTCCACCGCTTACCCCAGAAGCACATTAGGACAGGATCCTCAATGTCCAGTATGAGCAGGAAGGAGGATTACAGCAAGAAAGAACTACTGACCGTTGCTTTAAGACAGACTCGAAAAAGCGTGAACCTTTCCTTTATTCCTGATATCGTGGGTATTTTCCACGGCTGTGCTAAAACTCCAGTTTTAGTACACGGGGTAAATCCTGCGGCTTCGGGACAGTTACACAATAATAAACCAAACACGGTCTAATGAAGCTGTGGTCTTCAGATTCAGGCCCTAAAAACCACCAGCTACCACCTGCACTCTTTATTTCCATATTGAACGAGAACATTAATTTAATAATAGACGAACGGAGAACTGGTCAAAAATAGAGGCGAGAAGGAATCAGATCAGTAATACAGATGGTGAGAAAGATAATTATGCAGTAATACTACAGCTTTGCCAGCACTGACGAGCAGCATGCGTTGGATTCATTAATATTTACAGCTGCTGCAGCTACATTTTCTCAGAGCCGAATCCTGACTCTCTAATCAACCATGAATCCAAAAAATTCAATCAGTATTTTACAAGAAAGGCCACATGGTGGAGGAAAGTGTTCCTGCAGCGCTGGGTTTTCTCCACAACAGAAGATTTGGACCAGATTTTGTCTCGTGGTGTCGTGTTCCAAGTGAAACTCACTGTGAGGGTCAATGATCACCGTGAGCCGCCGGCCCCTCTCACCTATGAAGTCGTTGGAGCGTCCCAGGTCGTAGTCCCACACCGTCACCTCCAGCGTTTTGTTGGCCAGCTCCGACAGAGAGATCTCATAGAAAAACTCCTGCAGCGATCACACACATGCCGGGATACAGATTTAAAACGGAATACAGGTCTGTGAGGTCCAGCGTTGAAAACATAACTGTCGCTTTGTTATTTGGGAGCGAGCAGCAACAACTCAAAACAAAACCAGTTCTGTTTGTTTTACAGTTGGTGTCATGTCGTTTTGGCTCACTTTTATTCGGGGAATATTCAAGAATTAATCTGCTGATACTCTATATCTTTCTATATCTTTGCGACCCCCCTGAGTTTGTGGAGAGCTTCACTCATTTAGACAGCGTCGTCAGCAAGGGCAGAGGGGTAAAGGAGGGACCTCAAGGCGCGACTGGGGAGAGCCCAACCCTGCAACATCTGGAAGTCCAAGCAATACAGATGTTTAAAAAAAAAAAAAAAGGTAACAGCAACATCAAGTCCATCCCAAGAAGGGGTTCTGAGTGCTGGTGGAAGGCAAAGGTGATGGGAAAAACCTTGGAATTACACAAAAAAAACCAAACGCAAGAAGATCGTCAGTGGAAGAAGCAGAGGCGACCGTGCAGTGGCGGGTTCATGGGCTTCAAATGGAGCCAGGCTCCGTCCCAGATGCTGAGCTGAGACGGACTCTTCCAGGTAAAAGAAAACCTGGAAGAGAACAGGGCGAAGCTCAATTTTGCCGAGGACAGGGATTGATGGAGGGAGCTCGTTGTGGCCGTATGTCCCACAGCGCATACAGAGAATTAAGCAAGCGAGTAAGTACAGTGGCCAGCTTTTTTTTTTTCTCTTTTTTCTTTTAGGAAATTCCTGAGCCTTTGTAAAATTGAATCTATTTGCGAGGCGTTTTTCAAGATTTATGTCTTGGATGGGAACCAATGGGCTCGATGAGAGACACCGAGAGAGGAGGGAAGTCAGAGAGTGTTGGGGGACATTTGGGTCCAAACGTGGGATTTGTTTCGTATATGAAAAATGTAGAATAACACCAGACTGATCCTCTAAGGCTCAGTCGGACGAACGTTTGGAGCTTGTTTGAGACCCATAAACCTGCCGACTAAAACTAACAGCAATTCCGTCTTTTCATTTTCCAGATGAGTGACATCTTGTGGTCACACGAAGCATGATTGTCTTCCTGTTAACAAAGGTAAAAGCAGCACGACGTTGTTATATACCAGCACAAAAAGTCACAGAGGCAGCAGGTACTGTTTTGGGGGACTGATGGTTGTGGGTACAAAGTACAGGACTTTGACACCAGAGACCCCAGTTTGCAGCGATTCTTCAACAACAGTCAACATTTATTTTGTTTTGTTGTTCTTTTCTACCATGAAGTGCTTCGTTCCCTAACCTTTACAGAGTAGTTTCAATTGCCCCACCTGAACCGAACCTTAACCACTGAGGTGGCAGATCAGAAAACACATATGTGGGTTGTTTTTTAAGGCGCTGACAAACAAATCGCTTTGAGGATTTGTTGGCCTGACGGCACGAACACGGCACACTGCCTTGTTCTGGTCACGGCGCCATACAGAATAAGCAATCGAGGAGAAAGTTGGAGGCAACAGGAAGATGGACTCGATGGACCTTTAACAGAGCCGCTACGTCAAGAAACTTGACCAAGTCTCAAAGGCTGAAAAAGTTTCAAACGGCCCAGAAATGGGGTGAAGACACCTGATGTGGAGCTCGGGTCGGTGTCGGACCTGCCGCGACAGCCGGAGTGGCGCAGCTGGGGGTCTTACCTCGTTGAATTCGGGGTTGAGGGTTTTTTTCATCACAGCTGTTTTGTGCTTGGATTTCTTCTGTATGTCGGGCTTCAGGTATCTGACAGGACCAGCAGAGAAGGAGGAAAAAGCACATTAGGTTACACCAGAAACAAACTTAGCTGCTGAGCGGAGCGCGTCGGGAGCCGTTGATGCCTCCGGTTCCGGATTCTGGCTCCAGATTCTCAGTCAGAAGAATGAGCCGTTTCTCTCCGTTCGACATCACTGCAAAGTCAAGACGTCACCTTCGTGGTGAGTATTCTGAATGACTTGCTGACATTTTAAAGACCAAACAGTGCAGCGAGCTGATAAACTTGTTCTTCACGTGAATTGACATTTCTCAACTTTAGTACTGTTTATTTCAACCTACAATGTCCATCTCCACATTTTTTACATTTTGCCCTGTATTTTCATGACCCGCGTCGCTTCCTATTTCATCTCTCACTTTCTATTTCCTGCACTGAACATACTTTTGCTTCTGCTCTGTTTTTGTTAATTTGTTTTACCTAATTTTGCTTTTTGAAATCTGAATTTTACTTTATATATTTTTCTCTAGCTCTATTTTCTCCATTTTATTAGAATTTATATAATTCATATATTTCTTCCGTATTTTGAAATATTTGTCTCTATTGTGTTTTATTTTTTATAAATTGTTTTCCCTTCATATTTTCTCTTCAGTTTACGTATTTTTTTATGTTTTTCATTTTGTTCCCAATTTTTATACCTTTTTTCACTATTTTATTATACTTTTTTTCTTATTTTGTTATAAATTTTTTCCCTCTTTTTTAATATTTCTCTATTTTCATATATTTCCTTTCTATTTTATTGCCCTTGCTCTGTGGACACTGTGGATGTTGTAGCTAAATGTTTCACTGCACACTGTGCTGTTACAAATGAATCTTTAAATCTTTGAATCCATGATCAGAGATAAACATCCATCATATTAAAGATAATAGTGGCGTGCAGATCCCCAGTTTTGTGTCACGTATCACTGTGAGCCTAGTCAAAGAGCTGCTAGAAAGAGAAAACACAACAATCTGAAATGGCAGGACCAGAAATGACGCAGTGCGCTTAGTTAAGGGTATTCGAAACAGACATTTGCCCTCCGTGGGATTATATTCATACTGCGGCCTGATCAGAATCGTGTAAATCATCACTAATGAAAGGGCAATGAATAATGAATCACCGAGAGCGTTTTACAGTGCAGCTCGCACACGCGGCCGGCTCAGTGATTCACGCTTAGCAGGGAGGGGGACGGGGAAGCCTGAGCTCCACGCATCATCTTCGGCTGTCGCGGAGCCACTTCACCAAACAGAGCCGCGCTGCGATTGGTTCTGACCGTTTTTTTTTAAACAGATGACACGTGGAAATAACGAAGGCGAGGCGGAGCCAGGCCCCGCTCCCCCTGCATCGCAGTCACTCCTCTGTGCACTGCTACACGCTAACAGCGGCAGGAAAGACGGCCGGGGCCCCGTTGCATTTTGGGCCCCTAGTAGCCAGTCATCCGTCTGTGGATATCTGCGCAGAAAAATTAAGAAGCCCCGAGCTGCCTGCCGGAATCTGCCACCTGTTCATTTTCTCATTTCCCTCAACGGAGTCCACTCGGAGTCTGACTGCCGTGAGCTGCCGCCCAAACTTCCACCCACCAGAACGGATCGGTTGACACAGAGGCCGCCTCTGCAGCCACATTTCAACGCCACGTGAAGCAGCGAATAAAACACATTTTAGGATGTTATGCACATTCTCTGCTTACTATCAAAATTGTTGTAAGAAAATTCTCTGTCAATCATCTGACTGATGAATTAAATTCATAATACATATTATTTTCAGGTGTAACTGAAGTAAAGACATTGGGATCATATGAAGAAAGTAGGAAGTTATACACAACTTAGGCATGTCTTAGTTTTTGCAGCATCAGTCCATCACCTTGGTCCAAACTGAAATATCTCAACTATCAGATGGATTGTCATGAAATTTTCTACAGACTTTCATGGTCCCCAGAGGATGACTCCTACTGACTTTGGTGCTCGTCTGACTTTTCTTCTAGCGCCTCCACCAGGGTGACGATTCTGTTTCTTATTTGAAAGATCTTGACAACTGCTGCACAGATTGCGATGAAATTCGCGGTCGTACGTTCACACCTTCATGGTCCCCAGTGGACGACTTGTAATCGCGTCCGTCCCCTGACCACGATCTTCACGTCAAACTGTAAATGTGACCAGTGCTCTGCTTTATGACCAAATACCGGCAACATTAATGACATTAGCAGCAGACTCAGTGGGGCTTTGTGTTTAGTGCAGGGCAGGGCGGGGCTTTGTGTTTAGGGCTAATAAGCAAATGTTGCATGCTAACACACTAAACTAAGATGGTGACCATGGTACAACACCCATCAGCCAAAAAATGTCAGGTGATCAGAGTCCCGTAGTCATTGAACTATCAAGGGACAATGAGAGTGCGTAATAAAAGTCAGACTAATGTCATCCTTTCAGCTTTCTCTGCAGGTTTCAAACTGATTGGGGGAAAAACTTCGACATCTGTATGGACAGATTTCCCTCCTGGGCTAAAAGACAATAATAAAGCCAGACACAGACAGATTTGAGAGGAACTGGTGGAAAACACTGACTGGACCTCGTCTGGTTTTTAAAAAGAGTATTGACCTGTTTTAAACCGATGTATTGGCAGAGTGCGAGCCGTGACACAGCATGCTGATATTCTGGATGCTGCAGCAATTCCTAAAACTGGTAAATCTCTGTGAGCTCAGTCAACCCCTCAGCTGTCAGTCGCCTTCTTGTTCTGGCTCAGACTCGGTCTGTACTCCGACTGCGTGCGACAGAAAAGCGAGTGAACGTCCCCTGAGTACGGCAGGAAACAAAAGCACAGAGAAGCCTTAAATCCCCGACTTTGGCCCCCAGTGTTTCCCTCTGACAGAGCCGAGCCGAGACGAGACGCTGCTCGCACCGTTTCCTTTTCCTCACTGGGAAACAGATGGGGCTTCTTTAACAACAACTGCATCATTGATTAGGGATGTTGACACCATGCCAAAACTCCAGCTTTTAATTGTCTCGTCACCGCAGCAGTCTAGCATTCACTGTCTGAACACTGTCACACTCCCTACGCTGGAGAAACATAACACAGCCTGAGATGTACTGTGTAATCTTGTTAGTAATAAGGTACCAAGAAAATACTGACTGGTTCCTACTGGTGTTTAAATGTAGGTACAGTGGAAGAAAACGGGACTATGGTGAACAAGGGAGCAACAACTGGGTATTTCAGAGGAAATGAGAAACAAATACTGGGAACCTACAGGCACAGCACTGGGAAACGAAACGGAAGTTTTTGGAAAGTGCTGTTAACAACCTTTTTTTCCATTTTGCCATTAAAGCCTACACATTAAAAGAATTTAAATAATAAGGATACGGTGAAATGGTACATTTCTACAGCTGGACACGCGGCTGTCCTCTGCCATCACCGCTGTTGTTGTGCCGGCTGCATGCTGGCTGCCCCGAGTCCACCCACGCCGGGGATGCTCTCTCCACAGGTTTCAAACTTATTAGTGAAAAAGCTCCTACATCAAAATGAACAGATTTCTCTCCTTGGCTTTAAAGACAACAATAAAGCCAGACACAGACAGATTTGAGAGGAACTGGTGGAAAACACTGACTGGACCTCGTCTGGTTTTTAAAAAGAGTATTGACCTGTTTTAAACCGATGTATTGGCAGAGTGCGAGCCGTGACACAGCATGCTGATATTCTGGATGCTGCAGCAATTCCTAAAACTGGTAAATCTCTGTGAGCTCAGTCAACCCCTCAGCTGTCAGTCGCCTTCTTGTTCTGGCTCAGACTCGGTCTGTACTCCGACTGCGTGCGACAGAAAAGCGAGTGAGCGTCCCCTGAGTACGGCAGGAAACAAAAGCACAGAGAAGCCTTAAATCCCCGACTTTGGCCCCCAGTGTTTCCCTCTGACAGAGCCGAGCCGAGACGAGACGCTGCTCGCACCGTTTCCTTTTCCTCACTGGGAAACAGATGGGGCTTCTTTAACAACAACTGCATCATTGATTAGGGATGTTGACACCATGCCAAAACTCCAGCTTTTAATTGTCTCGTCACCGCAGCAGTCTAGCATTCACTGTCTGAACACTGTCACACTCCCTACGCTGGAGAAACATAACACAGCCTGAGATGTACTGTGTAATCTTGTTAGTAATAAGGTACCAAGAAAATACTGACTGGTTCCTACTGGTGTTTAAATGTAGGTACAGTGGAAGAAAACGGGACTATGGGGAACAAGGGAGCGACAACTGGGTATTTCAGAGGAAATGAGAAACAAATACTGGGAACCTACAGGCACAGCACTGGGAAACGAAAGGGAAGTTTTTGGAAAGTGCTGTTAACAACCTTTTTTTCCATTTTTCCATTAAAGCCTACGCATTATACACATATATTACAGCCCACATACTTTATCATTACTGTCTAATTAAAAGAATTTAAATAATAAGGATACGGTGAAATGGTACATTTCTACAGCTGGACACACGGCTGTCCTCTGCCATCACCGCTGTTGTTGTGCCGGCTGCATGCTGGCTGCCCCGAGTCCACCCACGCCGGGGATGCTCTCTCCGCAGGTTTCAAACTTATTAGTGAAAAAGCTCCTACATCAAAATGAACAGATTTCTCTCCTTGGCTTTAAAGACAACAATAAAGCCAGACACAGACAGATCAGACTCAAAATATGATGCTTTGTTATACACTCAACCCCCGAACAGTACCTACGAATAGAGATGAAACAACAGAATAGTGATTGGAAGCTACCGTTCAAGGTTCCAGCCTCTCAAATTGGAGGATTTGCTGCTTTTAATTCATTTTTAAACAGTTTTTAATACTTTGGACAGTTACTGCTGAAGTCATTTTGGACCCTGGGTAACTGTGATGGCATCTCTCAGTATTTTCACAATTCAGAATAAATTAATGTGTGAAGAAAATGCTGTGTACACATTCATCAATAATAATAATCTAATGATACAAATATATAATAGTTCAACAGTCACGGGCTTCATTTTTCTGCATTGACTCCTTTACTTTTAATTCGTAAAGTACATTTTCCTGATTGTGCTCACATACTTTCACTTAAGTACCACTTTCAGTGCAGGACTTTTACTCTTGAATGAGTACTTCTACACTGTGGTATTAATAGTTTTAGCTAAGCAAAGGACCTGAATACCTCCTCCTCCTCCTCCTCCTCCTCCTCCTCCTCCTCCTCCTCCTCCTCCTCCTCCTCCTCCTCCTCCTCCTCCTCCTCCTCCTCCTCCTCCTCCTCCTCCTCCTCCTCCTCCTCCTCCTCCTCCTCCTCCTCCTCCTCCTCCTCCTCCTCCTCCTCCTCCTCCTCCTCCTCCTCCTCCTCCTCCTCCTCCTCCTCCTCCTCCTCCTCCTCCTCCTCCTCCTCCTCCTCCTCCTCCTCCTCCTCCTCCTCCTCCTCCTCCTCCTCCTCCTCCTCCTCCTCCTCCTCCTCCTCCTCCTCCTCCTCCTCCTCCTCCTCCTCCTCCTCCTCCTCCTCCTCCTCCTCCTCCTCCTCCTCCTCCTCCTCCTCCTCCTCCTCCTCCTCCTCCTCCTCCTCCTCCTCCTCCTCCTCCTCCTCCTCCGCCTCCGCCGCCTCCTCCCCCCCATCATCCTCCTCCTCCTCCTCCTCCTCCTCCTCCTCCTCCTCCCTCTACATCTTTATCCTCAGAACTGAGCGGAGGCAAAAACTGCAGGGAGAGAAGCAGTCGACCTCTCTCCTCCAGGCTGTGCAGCTGCTCGTTCTCCCACTGTGGACGAAATTGGATTAGTTGGATTAGTTTAGTCACATCGGTTTAGGCTGATCAATTAAATCAGATTAGTTCGGTCGGATCGGGTCAGTAATTTAAATTGCATTAGTGAAATCAGATGAGTCTAAGTAGTTTGGTCAGATTAGATTGATCAGATTTCTTCGGCTGAATGAATTTAGTCAGAATAGTTTGGCCAAGTAGTCTGTTTACTTAAATCAGATTAGTTTGGTCAGATTAATTTGATCGGATTCACTCAAATCTGATTAATATAGTCAGATTACTTTAGTGTGAGTTCTTTAGTCAAGTTAGTTAAAATAGATTAGTTTAGACGGATTAGAGAAGTGCTGTGGTGGGAGAGGACCAAAAAGAGAAAAACAAGAGGCGGAAACTTCCTCCACAGTGGTTACTAGTAACTCTGGTTGGTGACGTCAGTCCGTCCACCACTTTGTCCAGGCTGAAATGTCTCAACAAGTAGTGGACGAACTGTTGCTGTTCATGTCCCCAGAGAATGAAAGGTACAGATCTCCTAACGCTCCCTCGACTTCATCTAATGCCATCAACAGGTCAAAACTTCCACTTGTCCGCATCGATTTTATGACACCCCTTGAAAACACAAACGATCAGAGTTTACGATCAGTGTGAACATATCATGCAGCACGTGTTCATGGCTGACCGCATTCGTGCTCCCCCGTGGATGGACCGTGTGCACACCGGACAAGAAGCCAACTCTGCACACACCTGACAATCTAATCGGGAAATTTCTAACCGTGAAATTTACCCCAGTCGTTCTACTAATTTGTTTTAGAATAAGGACAGAAAACCTCAGTATCAGGTACGAGTGTCGGAGGAAACCCTCTATGGTCAGACTGTTGACAAGAAAGGGAATCGACTCAAAAGTGACACTGCTTTGTTAAAATACAAAGATAAAAATCATTTATTATTGTGTCTAAACTAAAACACAGCATTGACCACATAGCTTGAAATTTCAAAACACAAATTAATGAAACGTCTCAGGGTTTTATAGCTGATTCTTCCATTTAGCTTCTATTTGGATGCAACTTCTGATCTTTGATTGATTCTGATCGAACCTGACCGCCTCTGGTGTTTTCAGCTGCTTTTGTTCTTTTGCTTCAGGCAAATCCAGCTGAAAATATTCAAACATTTGAGAACGGCTCATTAGCGCCAGTCCCCCAGGAGTGGACACCGATGGACATCAAACCCACGTTCAGCAGTTTTTTCCAGTGAGGAATCACACTGCCAGCAGGCTTCTCTTTCTGTGCTATGAGCTATTGCCAAAACTCCAGCAACACTTCAGAGTAAAGACCAACATTATTGTGAGAGCAATGCTTTTCTGCTTGAGGCCTTCATCAGGTTCGATGGAACAGGAGCTCACAGGATCGGTCGTTCTTTACACCACAAGTGTTGCTGGAGTTTGACTTCTCAAAGTAAATTAAGTCCAGCAATTTGTCTGAGCCCGGGAGACTGAAGTTGAGTAAACTGATTCTGTCTTTTCCTTCTGCCCTACAACTGCGTTCCTGTCCGGCTTGTTTTGTTCGCCCGTTCGGTCCTATTCATCTCAATTAATTTGCTGCTTCAAGGTACCAAAGTTAACTCAGAAGGCAGGGGAATGAGTTTCAGTAATACAGCCTGACAGGACATTTATTTCGAGGTGTTGGGCATAGTGTAAAATGCAAAGGGCGTTAAAGTATTTTCTTTTGTTGTGAACAATAAGAAAAGAAAATTTTTTTCTCATTGCTGAGGATCAATCTCTCTTCGGCCGAGTTGGGTTGTCAACTCTCTGCCGTCGTTTCGTCTTGGCCCACATTTCATTCTCCATCAGCGAAAGCGACGTTGTGTGACTCCTGTTCTTCAGGCGGTGCGCTCATAGCAGTGGCCCAGGCCCACGCCGGAACTCATGAGGCAGACAGCCGCTGTGGTGCTGCTTTTGTTTCACAGTGGAATATTCATCTCACAATCTGTTTCCTACAAGGCAATAACGTAAATCGAACTTAGAATATCTGTTGACAGCCGAAAAAGTTGTGCGCGTGGACTTTTTCTCAGTTATTACGAGCCTGAATCAAGTTTTTAACAACAACCAATGATTTTACAGTGTTTCTCTCAGAACCGTCCACTTTCCCTGGGGACGGCCCAAACTCACACAGTGTAGAGGGACCTTAAGAAGACGAAGAACAGTTCAGCACTAGAACTGCGAACTGGAAACAGTGGAGGAGACGAACGGGTTAGGAGCAGAGAGCTGGTAATCCATCATCCAATTTCTGTAATTTCTGTATTACTGTGAGAGTTTGAGTGCACTGGTGGAGCTGAGAGGCTCGACTGAAAGTGTCCGCCATGGCTAGATAATGTAGGTATTATGTCTGCTTTTAGCTTCCTCTGAAAATAGACCGGACATCGGCGGGCGTTGAGCCTTTTGAGTCCCGCTATAATCGTGTTTTCTACCGATGACCGGGAAATTTAATTTCATCCGAAAAAGTTCCCACAACGAGGAGATCATGAGAGCAAAAAGATGAGAGGAGGAGGTCAAACACAACCCCACCTCCACCAGGGACGGCTGTGAAGGAATTTTTACGTTAGGTCTTTAAGTCTTTAGGTCTCTACGTAGTATCCGGCCATGTTTCTCCACAGGTCACGCACAGGTCCCTTACTGTCAGCAATGGTTCACTGTTTAAATAACTAATGATCCAGCATATCCGATAGTGTCCAACTGCCCCATCCCCATTGGCACTTGCCGTAGCAACCAAGGTGGCGGTAACAGTAGAGACAGATTAGCCAGAGCCTCCGGTGGAGGAGGTCATAGCCATAGCAAACAGCCAGTGTCTCAGTGTCTCAATGTCAAGCAGTTACACAAGTCTTCTCTAAGTGGGACAGAAATAATTGGGATGTAGAACATGATGTAGTCGGTGCCATGAGAGGATACGTGGGTTTAAATCTGCCCTTTTCAGAGAACAGGTTCAGGTTTTGGATGGCAACACACTGGTTTAACATTTATTATTGCTCATCAGTCTTCAGTAAAATGCATCTGCTTAAGACATCTGGGTGTCCTGAACCTTCTTCCAGCAGCTCGCGGGATTTCCGTCACAATGGAGATCATTAAAACTCATCTTACTGTGGGTCTTTGACTTGATCCCTCTGGTCATGACGCAGCAGAGGGGGAGAAGATCGATACTTTAGTCCTTCATCTTTGTCTCGCCCACACTCTCCCTTTCTCCCCCCTCCTCTAGCGAGCTTTCCTCTCTATAATAGATTCCATTAGCTCGCTCCATCACCCCACCAATCCTCATTACCGACACACTGTTTGATCTCCCAGTTTACCACCTACACCTCTCACTTTGATCAGCTCATCCTCCCCCACAAGTTTACCCCTCACTTTACCTCAAAGACGACCCAAAAGTTTTAGTTTTGATCTGACTGAACTTAAGAAAAGGGATCTACTTTTTATTCCTGTCGTTTCTACTAAGTGCTTCCTAAATTCAGCTGGTATTCAGCTCCGGAGAGCCTGCTTCCCACCATCCCTCCCGAAAAAACTGCAGCTAAAAAAAGAAGAAAGGTCAGAAAATAAGCAGATCGATGGCTTTTAGCGGGAGTCAGCCCAGCTTGGCCCGGATTCCTCTCCCGCCTACCTCCAATTGGTGGGAGAAGCACTTTGTAGATGAACCCTGCGCTGAGTAAGATTTCAGCTCAGCAACATTTGCAAAGCCAACCTCTCTGCCTGAGATGAAATACGCCATCAGTCCAGCCCTGAATATCTGCTCCAATCAACACTTCAATAAACATGTTCCCCTGCAGGAGGAGACGTCATCAGGCTGGAGCTTCGTGTTCTAGGTGGGTGGCTGACGGACAGCCGGTGCACAGTTGCTCCATCAGAGTGAGAGCTCTGTATACATGTTTTACGGGGACGTTTAAAGTGAAAGAGTGAAGGGGTGAGCTGCAGAGATCCTCCAGAGCTCTGGTTTAACTGACAAACCCACTCACTGTTCCATGTTTTCCAGGAGACTGAAAAGTGACAGTGTCAGGCCTTGTTCAAACACCTCAAACCGGCTCGGCTCAAGTTCACCTGACAATGGCCAAAGCGGACTAAACAGCACACCCTGACAAACTGAACCTGGGTAATGTTTGGCTTTTTCGGTCGAAAAAAATAACTTAAATCAATTATCAGAATTATTTGCAGAATTTTTCTGATCGTCAACAAGTTGATTAGTTGATTAATCGTTTCAGCTCTAATATGCTGCCTAAGCCACCGTAACTGATGAGCTATGTTAGTTGAGCCACCATGTCCTGTCCGTGGTTTTGGCTCGCCCTGATCTGATCTCTGATTAAAACAAGCAGCGCATCGTCAGCAACAAACAGCACATTAACTGCTGTCTTACAAAGATCGGACGAATCAACACGGACACGACCACCGCTTACAGTTTGAACCAGGTACCCCGTTGGTGAGTAACCTTACAGATACTGGAAATTTGTTCTGGGATTGGAAACGTTTTGGCTGACGACCAGTATTTGTAATAGGAAAACATCTTTACTGATGAAACACAGCATAAGTGATTACTACGACATCAACCACTAACAAGAAAGCTGCTCAATCAATCGAACAATCTCTTTAAAGTATTTTGTTGTAGAAATTACCATCAAAAACATAGTCATCATCTGCTATATATGCTCTGCTATACGATGATCAGGTCTCTATCAAGGAAACTAAATGTGATCTTACCTGCAAGTAGGGTTAATACAGCAATTTAAATATAATATAGGAAATATCAAAGAAACAGTATTCACATTTTGACACATTCAGCAGCACAAATCAAAACAAGGCCTAATAAATATGAATATAAATATGAGTATTAAATGTGGATTAGAATAAATTGTAATGCACAATAAATAAAGATGTTTTTGGACTGAGGCTTCTAATGAGACACAGTTTGTGCCGCCAACAGTTTGTTTAATTAGCTGTTTTTGTGGAAAACCCTTTGTGGAACACATCCGTTTATATCTGCTCAGGCAGAAAGCTTCCTCTTGAAAACCAGCAGAACATTTCTAAACAAGCAAGCTTCTTCACATCCATCATATCAGCAGAGAAAGACTGACAATGGACCAAAGGCAGAGTCTTCCTCTGATCCCACAGTTACAAACAGAAAAACACTCCGTGAGCCTGAGCTGCGGTTTGTTTTCAGGTTTGTGTTGCGCAGCCGGCTGCTCTCAGATCAGCCCGAAACGCACACAAACAAAAGAAGGTGAGTCATTAAGTTAAGCTCCTGTTTGTTACCGCGCCGAGTTCGACTGGCTGAAAATACCAGAGGGACTTCGCAGACAATAAAACACCTCCGCTGCCTCCGCCTTTGATAAAACATCTGTAGGACCGCTGAGGTGAAGACAGGCGACTAATGAGCTCGTGTTGGGTCAAAAACAGCTCAGCGCTGCCTTTGTCATACACACAGCATGAGTCTAATCAACACTTCAAAAACTGTCCGCGCAATTGGATGCAGGTCTCAGTTTCTCCAGACAAGTAGCAGAATCAGCTGAGGGGACATGTGGCCACTAAAAGACCAAGACAAAACACCGGTGATGGACACAGCTTTGACACACCTGGTGGACAAAAAGTCAGAAACCGACAACACCCAGAAATATTTCCTTTATGCTGCAGGTGTTTCCTGGAAAGAGAAATGAAAGCAGCGATCTGTTAATTCTGTGTTGAGTTTATCGAAATCTCAAGATGCAAGTCAAGTCCCAAGTCCAGACCAACACGTCCAAGTCAAGAGCAACATGTCCAAGTGAAGACCAACACGTCAAAGTGAAGACCAACACGTCCAAGTCAAGACCAACACGTCAAGTGAAGACCAACACGTCCAAGACCAACACGTCCAAGTCAAGACCAACATGTCCAAGTGAAGACCAACACGTCCGAGTGAAGACCAACAAGTCCAAGTCAAGACCAACACGTCAAGTGAAGACCAACACGTCCAAGACCAACACGTCCAAGTCAAGACCAACATGTCCAAGTCAAGACCAACACGTCAAGTGAAGACCAACACGTCCAAGTGAAGACCAACACGTCAAGTGAAGACCAACACGTCCAAGTCAAGACCTAAATCAGGACTGGCAAGTCCAAAGTAGAGACTTAAATAAAGACCAATAAAGACCTAAATTCAGACCATTGAGTCCCAAATCAAGACCAGAATTGAGACCAACAAGTCTCAAATCAAGACCAACAAGTTTCAAGTCAAGACTGCCAGTCTAGTTTGACAAACGTGATTGGCTGCTCTTGGAGCCTTGTATTGTCAAGTAATAACAACAATGTACTCACCAATTTAATATCTGAGATCTGGAAACACAGTGACAAGGACAAGAATAAGTCAGACGGGTCAGAAACACGAGCAGTCAGACAATCTGCCGAAAAATAAGACCCAGGTTGTAATTAACCGAAACGATGCAGGAGGTTCAGTCTGGCTGAGGTTTGAGACTGACATTCTTTTCGAAAAAGGTGCCTGAAAAAGTGAAACTGTATTGGGAACAAGCAGAATTATGTCACTTCATTTCTTGTTCTAGGAAAATATGTGAGTATATGAGACTAACGACTCACTGAGACAGATGTTTGATCTCCTGAGCATCAAGCGGGACGAGACTTTGAGTGATTTGTTTCTCACCAATTATAAAAACACCTCTCTG
This sequence comes from Xiphias gladius, assembly GCF_016859285.1. Classification (NCBI taxonomy): domain Eukaryota; kingdom Metazoa; phylum Chordata; class Actinopteri; order Istiophoriformes; family Xiphiidae; genus Xiphias; species Xiphias gladius. The sequence goes on along the minus strand of NC_053402.1, from coordinate 24,840,560 downwards.
AAATATTTTAGAGTGAAAAATGATGCTGTACGCCACACTGAATATATTTATAGACTACAAATCATCTACTAGCAGGGAATAAACACACAAACAGGCCCATTAGTCGTCCCCGGGGACGTGCTGAGGTGTGAGGTGTAGTTTGGCAAATGGAAGTGACAGGATAGTAGCGGAATATAAAATTGGCAAACGGGGAGATTCTCTGGACTGCAGTTCTCTGGACTCAGAGACTCAGTTAAGAGGTCCAGGGGCCGTTCGGGAAAATGAGAAGTGGTTTCGTCTCATGATGGTTCAAGTCAGTGGAAATGATCCCAGTCAGGGAGCGTATATTGAGGACTAATTCAGATAATAGGTTTCACTCCACTCTGCCCCTATTACAGTGCACTCAGAAGGTATTCAGACGCCTTCACTTTTTTTCACATGTTGTCATGTTGCAGCCTGATGCTAAAATCGTTTAAATTAATTTTCTCTCTCATCAATCTAAACTCAATACCCATTAATTACAAAGCAAAAACTGACCTTTGGAATTTTTAGCAAATTTATTAAAAAGGAAAAACCGAAACATCACATTGACGTAAGTTTTCAGACTCTTTGCTATGGTTTCTCCCATTTCTCAGGATCATCTTTGAGGTGTTTCTACGCCTTAACTGATTGGACATGATCTGTAAAGCAATATATGGGGCCTCACAGCTGACAATGCATATCAGAGCAAAAACCAAGACATGAGGTCGAAGGAGTTGCCTGCAGAGCTCAGGGACTGGATTGTGTCAAGACACAGATCTGAGGAAGGCTACAAAAAAAAAAAGAGTTCTGCTGCATCGAAGGTTCCCAAGAGCAAATTGGCCTCCATTGCTCTTCAATGGAAGAGGTCTGGAACAACCAGGACTCTTCCTAGACCTGGCCACCCGGCCAACCTGAGCAGTCGCGGGAGAAGGGGCTCGGTAAGAGACGTGACCAAGAACCCGACGGTCACTCTGATGGGAGATGGGAGAAACTTCCATTTGATTGGACATGATTTGGAAAGGCACACACCTGTTGGACTTTCCAAATAATTTTCTTGGCAAACAACAGCCGTGAGAAATGATTTCCAGGACTCTTGTCTTCACAGTGATGAGGGGAGACGCTGTAAGGATGAAGCCTGATATTAATCACAAAATGGTCGCCCCACCAGCTTGTCTTAGGATGAGGCCAAGCTTCCGTCGGAAAGGCCTTTATTTGATGTTTTGAGCGGGTCATGATTTATCAATGACCTGGCTGATCAGATGAATCTCTGGCAGGTCTGCAGTCTGAGCAGCTCTCTGCGATCTGATTTCTCACCTGGCTGCTGTCATCATAAACTCTAGCGCACTTGTTTTAATATAATTGCAGTAATGACTGTATATAGTCTGGACTGTGCTGTGATAGATGTAAGAAAAAAACCCCAAAGAAAACAGATGGACCGGACTGTCCACATCTATCAGCCATCTGCTGCTCCTTAAAGCTCCTGCTTTTTCTTCGTTGTCTGTTCAAAGGAAAATTGAGGGGGAAAAAAATGCCTCCTTTCTCGAAGAAAAGACGTCGAGGCCGTGCAGAGAGGCAGATGAAAGCGTGTAGCGTTAACACAACATACAAGGAAGTGTATTTCCCAGAACTCTTCCTTCAGCTGAAGTGGAAGACGCGAGTTCTTTCCCCTCGTCTGACTCGCAGAGTCGCGGCTGGACAGAAATACAAGTCCGATTCAAATTCAAATGATCGCCTTTGATTCACCACGGTCCAAAAGCACATTCTACAAAATGCCTTCCAGCCTTCAATTATACACGAGGCACACACACGTGTGTCTCTCTACACTTGTGAGGACCCTGACTGACAAAATGCTTTCCCTAGCCCCTGAGCCAAACCTCAGCAGAAACACACTGTTGGTTGAGACACAAAATTCTCTCCCGGTTATTACCTTATGAGTGAACGGTCGTATTAAAACATTTTACTGGAACATATTCCAGGTGAAATTCTTTTTTTTTTCTTGTTGCTATGATAACGAAAATGTTCAAAGGGCTCATTAAAGGCCTTTAAATGGCCTTGGATTTACAGATGATGCGCTCGCATGTGATAAAAATAGAAGGGAGGGTTGCACGATACTTTAATTAACAGTAGCACTTAGAAACTTCTAATTTCACCCATTTGTAGCTTATAAATTGCTAAAAATTTTGAGACCTGCATTTATACAATTCTGCCCTTAGTTTTGGTTAATGAGCAACTTGTTGGACATGTAAACAAACCGTAGACGCCGGCGTCCACACACCAAGGAGCACTGCAGAAAGGGGTCCACCATCACAGCACATCAAGTACCAGAGAGCACGAACCTAAACCTGATTCCAACCTGAACCTTGAAACCAAGTCCTGACCCTCGGACAGCCCTGTGAAGTTGTGAGGGGCGGCCAAAATGTCCTCACAGTGCAGGAATGTCCTCACTATGATGCTTTAAAACTGAACTAGGTCCTCAGAAACACAACAACACAAGCTAACACACACACACACACAGGTTCACACTAACCTTGATGAATTTTTTAGATTCAATTTACCTGTGATTCCGAGACCATTCCACTGCTCATGCATTGGAAGTGTTTAGCTCCATTCATGTCCTCACTTCTTTCTCTGAACTAAGCGCCTCTGATTATTTTCCCGAATAATACGTCATGATCTGTCACTGATAAAAGCGCCCGGTGTGCTGATTCTTCCCTCCTATCATTCGAGCCCCGTGGTCAGCGAGTCTCCACCTAATCTCCCCCTAAACCATCATCAGCTCAGTGTGACCTCTAGAAATGGTCAAAAAAACGCCGGCTGTGTGACACTTCTAGGATCTTAAATCCTCCGGGCAGGTTCACGAGGGCGCTGGCCTGAGCTGTGATGTGGTTTGACACCTTGAAGTCTGCCGGGGCAGCTTCACCTGCTGCATCTTCACGGTTTTTCACACAACAATAGGTGGACTGCATGGAGAACCTGTGACGTAGCTAGAAGAGCAGTGGGAAACTTCTTAAACAAGTTGTAACCATGTTAAAATGATACTCCATCTTAAATCAATGTTTTTATCAAACACAATCCGCCTTTTGCTTGGAGGGAAAATGTTTCTTTCTTTCACAGAAAACAGTGACTGTGCTCAGCTTGGATTCGAGTTGGTTTGAACTGATTTAAAAAGTGGCAAGTTTTACAAACGCCCGTGGATTTTGATCCATGAATCAATATTTCTGCATTCTGTTTATTCTGCATGTTGGAAAAATGGAAATCTTAGACAGAATAAACTCAAAAATTCATAATGTCATTAGGGTGAAGTTGTAGTTTCAAGTATACACACAACATTACAAGAATAAGGTTGTAATTGAAATAGAAAGAAATCAGTAGTTTTCTGAGAAAAATGTATGTACAACAAAAAGTTGTAGCTTAGCAAGGCCAAACTGTCCGTATACTGTATACCGTTGTTATATACGACGATGAACGATATAACTTCTACTCCGCCACCGGTGGTTGTCGGACCCAGCGAAGTTAGGATCAGTGTTGACTGACCGCACAGAAAACTACACAACGGGTGATTCCGGCTGCCGATCGTTTCAAGTCAAGTCGGACCCTCAAATCAGGTAAGAAAAAAACTACCGGGGGAACCTCAGCAGGAGCGACAGGCTTCCACTGGGCTTTGATTCTCTTCCCGGGAAACAAGGTCCCAGGCATCATGTACTTGATTTCAATTCCTATCCGAGTCCTAAAATCTTTGATAATAAGATGCTAATTGGTGAAACCTGTCGCTCCGTTCTCCTCGTCCCTCAGTCTTCACTTCACCTGCCACCCAACTCCATTCTTTTTGTATTTACTGTATTTTACTTACATCCCCACTTAGTTGTGATGTTTATGTTTTCATACATTTTGTAGTGAGTTTTTCATTTACTACCTTTTATTTTACTGAATATAGTAGAAGCTCATAATCGTCTAGTTCTTGCCATGTTCTACTCATATTTTCTAGTATACTTCCTTATGCAGCTTCCACTTTTTACAAGTAACGAATTATACATTTTTCCACACAAAATTGTCTTTGTCTCAGGAGAAATGTAAATTTTGTTTGAATAACACGACTTTTTCTTGGGTCAATACTGATATTTTCTTCTGACTTTTTGCCTATAAAATGTTCCAAATTGTTTCTCATAAACTCTGATTTTATAATGTCGTCTTGTTTCACCCGTTCACTGAAGCTTTATCAGCTTGACTGAAATATTCAACTCCTGAGGTTTGTTAAGCTTCTCTTTGCCTCGTGCAGCTCTTTGCTCTCAGCCCAACACAAAGCATCTTGCATCTTTCGAAGCTTTGAAATCTCCGCCAGTCTTTGGAATGAAGTTGTCAGCTACGTGACGTGACTCTATATGTCATGACACGGGCTGAGCCGTGAGCTCAGCAGCTGCGAAGAGTTTCCTTTCAAATTGTTTACTTATCTTCAAACTATTGGGGACAGACAAAAAGTCCTCCTCCGTGTCGTTTTCTGTTCCCTGCAGACCGTCTGGACTCCTCTGTGGGTTTAATCGGCTCACGGCGAGTCGTCATCTGTCGTTCCATCTCCATTCGCACGCTCTCCAACTGGCTTTCTCCTCCAGCTGTCACTCACTGCTCTTTTGATGAGTTATCTCTCGTTTATCCGGACGTCTCTCTTGTCCAGATCCGAGCTCTCTGACCCTGCGGCTGCCTCTGATAGTGGGAAGTTGTTTTATCTGAAAGAGCTGCAGATCTTGTCTCAGTCCTGGTCTACTGTCTCGCTCTCAGAGACAAGAAAAGAAACACAAGTTCAGCTGTAGCTGAGCTGGAAGCACGGTGTTGTTACACCGTTTCCAGTTCAGATTTTGTTCATCGACTCCAGTTTTTACTGAACCCTGGTTCTGATATTGTGACGCACAACATTTATATTTACCCGGGAGACGATGAATGTTGTACATTTTGTTGTTTGTATTTTTATTTCAAAGGATCATTGTGGTGATTTTCTATATTTTTCTTTCCATCAACAAATCTCATGTACAGACTCAGACCAACAGCGTGTGAGTCCGTCCCTCAGCACCTTCCCTCCTCCGTCTGTGTCTCTCAGCTCTGAGCTCATTGGTTCCCACTGGAGACGTAAATCTCTAAAAACTCCTCACTGATATAAATAGTTTCATTTTTAAGAAAGTTTTCTATCAAACAGACAGGAGGAAGTATAGAGAGATCATTTGTCTGGGACTATTTTCAGCGGTGGATTAATTCACATCTGATGCTGTACAAGGTGTGTGTGTGTGGGACTGGGTCAGAATAAACTACAGTGTGTGTGTGTGTTTTGATGGTGACCAAGGAGTGTGTCAGCCGGTGCAACAGTGAGACTCACTGATGTGTTTTTAATAGTTTTTCTTTTAATGGGATTAAATGACAAGCAGAGAAACACAGAATATCACCGGACTTGTCTTTAAATCAAATATGGACCACATCTGGATTACAGAGGCCACATTAAGTCTCGGCTGCGGTGACATTGCGTGGCCTGTCCCCGGATTAGCACGGTCCCGCACTGAATTATTTCACCGTCATGGGGTGTGCACGGGTAAAAATCACATTACCCTCCACTGTGCCTGGGAAAAGTCTAGTTAATGGCCTTTCCCTGGTTGAACTACAGCTTCTGGGAGCAATGAGAAAAGCTCAGCGCTGCAGCCTGACCGCGGGAAGTCCTGGGTTCAAAGCTGACTCCGGTCTTGCTGTGTGAATCTTCACACTGTGCAACTAGTTAACGTGTTAAGGAAAGTTATCGTCCCATCCCTCCACCACGTTTGGTGCAAACGGGCTCAGTGCTTTTCACGTAATCCTGCTGACAGAAGAATTGACAAACCAGCAAACGGACACAGGTGGAAGCAGAACCTCCTCGGTGGAGGAGCAGTGATCCCGCAGGTACATGTCACAAGGTGTGAGATGGGTCTGATGAAATCTGGGGTTCCGGTTTGTGTCCGACAGTACGGGAGAGTATAAGGCTACACGTTAATAAGTCCCCAACGTAATCATAATAAAAAGAATAAGACGAAGACTGAGAAAAGGCTTTGTGGTTTTTTTCCCTTTTTTTTGTGCAGATTCTGATGGAAAAATCAGAAAACACGAACAGCTTCGATTCATCCGTCGTCGAAGTTTAGTCGTGTTAATCAACTTTTGTGCAAGTTCCAGTTCTGAGGTTTAAATTGAAGTTGCGGTTTAATTTTTCGCTTGTTTCTTTTGATTGTATCTTCCATTAAATAAAATACTCTAAATGGCTGAAGTCCTTCTCCTCACCAGGAAGAAAGTCTTAAATCTGAGCCGGTCCCTGCCGGTCTCTGGTCCGCAGATTTGTCATTGACTGAAAGCAGATCACAAGTTCCGACGCGAAGAAAACAAAGTCGGCAAGTAAAGTGCTTCTCCCTCTAAATAATGATTTTCCAGGCACCACTCAAGTGAAAACCTCAACTGGGTCCACTTGTCACCGGATCTCACTTAAAACTGTTGGGGTTTCATTCCTCTGTCTTTAGCTCCTCGACACGCAGATTCTGTTTCCTCTTGCTCAACGGTTTCTAACTGATGTGGACAAAGTGCTCTGACTGGAACTCAAATGAAGAGCGGCTCACCGAATAAACATCGTCACGCGTTTCCCGCCTTACGTGGGTGGAAGGATAAACGTATTCAAAACAGGCGCAAATTAAAGTACTACTCCAGTCTCCTGGTCCCACCGCTTAGCTGTGGGGATAATCCTTTGTGCGCGAGTCCCATTCAGGTCCTGCTCAGTACGCCGAGGAAGCGGATCGTCCCCGTTCACGAATTCACGAGGGCTCGTGCGGTGGAGATGTGTTCGCCATAGCGACCGTTAGTACCGACAGAGAAACTGCTCGGTTTCTGTTCTTTCGCCAAAGATTTGACGCAAATAAAATTTGACAAATCTTCATCACGTTGAATATTTGGACCCATTAAACACAGGTAAAGAATTCAATTGTATTAATGACATTACCAAGGAGGTGTAATGTATACTGTTAGTAACGCGGAATAATTAATAACATCACTAACGAAACGTATCTCGTTATAACAAGTAACATTACTAATGTGTTGTTGCTGGTAATATTACTAATATTAGTAACTAATGACACTAAGAAGCAACAATAAAGACGTGTTACTAATAAAGTTCACAATGATATGTTACTAGTAATATTAATAATGAGGTGTAATTAATATCTTTAAATATTCAGAACGAAATGTAATTTGTAATAATAACGGTAACTAAAAAAAAATTTAAAATGAGTTGTAACTGGTAACATTAGCGCTGATGGGTAATTAATGACATTAAACATGAGGTGAAACTAATAATTAATGAGATCTTTCTGGCGGCGTTGAAGATAAGTTGTGTAAATTAGTAACATTATGAATCTGGAGTAGATGGTGACAGATGTAAACGATAACACTTGTAATGAGCAGTGATTAGTAACACGAACAACGAGCCGTTGCTAGTAGCATCAGTAACCAGGCTGGGTCGCTAATGAGGCACAACTAAGAGTAACGATGATTAAGTAACAATATCACAGCCGAGATGTAACTGATGACGTTAAAATTAAGGCGTAACTGTGAACATGCGTCAGCCGCTGCAGCTGCAGGTGCCCTGGGTCATTAGACCCACCTGAGCCCCTCCTGCCGCGGAAAGTCAAAGAGCTCTATTCGGTTCGATTAGATTAAATCCGACTCGTCAGCGGAACTGTAATGTACCTAAACAGACTGAGTGAACGATGATGAGTTCTTTTTCAACATGAGCTGAAAAATTACAATCATCTCCAAGGCCCAAGTCTTTGCCTCAGGCGACGGCGTGGTCGTCTGACTCGGCCTAGTGGGATTCATTCATCCCCCCGTGTAGTTCTCAGACAGCAGGGACCTCACAAATATCCACTAGCCTCAGTCGGAGGGACGTTTGTCTTCTCACTACCTGCCAGCTGGGGGACGAATAGTCGGGAGGCAGAGCTTCAGGACAAAAAGACGCACCCTGTCTTGGTACTGCATCCAGTCTATAGCCACGCGCCCACGAAGAAGCGATGATACAGCCGAGGAGCAGAGGGTCACGCGGACCGTCGCCCTCGTGAGGAACAACCCTGCTGATTTTGGTGACACCCCCCCCACACACACACACACACACACACACACACCCACGGCCTTTTGTCCGGCGTCACCACAACAGACCGATCGGTGTTTTTATTCTGCCAGCGACAGCAGCCTGCCCTCGCAGGCAGACAGGCAGCCGGACGGACTCTCACCTCTCTTAGGTAGCAGGATATTCCTCGGAGGGCTTCACCCATGGCGGTGGGAGAGGGGATCTGGAGGAGGGAGAGAGACAAAAGTAAAAAGAAAAGAGAGCGAGAGCAGACGCAGCCACTGCTTATTGCTTTGTAAAAAAACAAACGAAGGCTGTTGAACGGATAAAATCGGGATCTTTTGCCTCGTGACTGTTAAGTAAGTCAGTGGCCTCAGTGAGATGTGATCATGGGCTGTAACAAGCAACACGAATGATGCCGTGCAACTGCTACAATTAACAGTCAGGTGCAAGTAAAGAACAACAATAGTGATGTGTGACGTTAACAATGAGGTAGAAACATTTACCTAAACAATGTCAGTGGTAACATTAATACTGACGTGTGATTATCATAAACAATAAGGGCTTTGTATAACATTTTGTCGGCCACCCGAACTTCCTGTTTGGTGGACCAATCACATTGTTTCTGGAAAGAAACCTGGTGGGACCAAGATTCCTCCAGACTGGGTCCGTTGTTGTGCAACTTAAAGTTTCTTACTGCTGTGAGTTTAACCGTTCCACAGGTTTGGGAGAAGTGTGTAAACGGAAAGAAATGAAGTGAATCCAGTTTTTTCTTTTTTCCCTTTCCTGCAGACTCTGCATAAGAGTGAAAATGTAAGCGGAGCCTGTTTGTTACCGGAGGCGGATGCTCCAGGCAGGTGTGGAAATGTTTAGTCTGGTCAGGTTTCACGCGTTTCAGAGGCACCCGGGACTCTCCGATTAACTCATTGTGAGTCAACTTGTCCTCGTCACACACAGACAACCTGCGGGGACAGGAGAGGAAACGGGAGAGGAAACAGGAGAGAGGAGAGAGGAAACGGGAGAGGAAACGGGAGAGAGGAGAGAGGAAACGGGAGAGGAAACAGGAGAGAGGAGAGAGGAAACGGGAGAGGAAAGAGGAGTGAAGAGGGTAAAAACAGGAGAGAGGAGAGGAAACAGGAGAGGAAACGGGAGAGGAAACAGGAGAGGAAACAGGAGAGGAGAGAGGAGAGAGAGGAAACGGGAGAGGAAATGGGAGAGGAAAGAGGAGAGAAGAGGGTAAAAACAGGAGAGAGGAGAGGAAACAGGAGAGAGGAGAGGAAACAGGAGAGAAGAGAGAGGAATCAGGAGAGGAAACAGGAGAGATGAGAGAGGAAACAGGAGAGGAAACAGGAGAGAGGAGAGAGGAAACGGGAGAGGAAACAGGAGAGAGGAGAGAGGAAACGGGAGAGGAAACAGGAAACGGGAGGAAACCTCAGTTTAGGTTTTTAGGTTGTGGCTAAAAAGCTACAGAACAAATTCTGGCTGCAACTAACAACTGATTTCATTCATTAACCTGCCAGTTATTTTCTCAGTTCACTGGAAAGTCAGGACACATTTTTGGAAGATTGGAAAGATAAAGGACATTTCTGGACATTTTTGGAAAGTGACACTTTTCGAAAGTGAGGACATTTTGTCAAAGGCTGTTCACACTTGGTCGAGGATGAAGGTTAGAGTAAGTTCAGCGTCCTCACAAGTATAGAAGTAAAGTGTATGTGCCTGGTCAGTTTCAGCCTCTGTCGGGTTGAAGCAGACTCTTCCGTCCCAGGCGTCGACCCGAACTGACGGAACAACAGAAAAACAGCGACAGACACCCCCCTCGCGCCGCGCAGCTGAATCCAAATGAAGAAAAATCCTTTGCTGCTTTTCAATAAACCCAATCTGATCAAGGCGGGAAGCGGCTCTGCTCTGTTCGGAGAGGAGGCGTAGAGCCGATAACAGCAGGTCACCAGAGACGGACGTATTAAAACAGTGACAGCGCGGTCGGGAGCTTCGGATTAAAGCAAAGACAAACAGCATATTAAAGGCGGAGGTGAACAACGGGGAAACACTGATGGGCAAAGGCTGAGAGAGACGCTTCAGGTGAGAGTGTCGCCGAGCAGCTGAGTAAAAATCTGCCATATTTATGTATGTGTGGAATAAATAAAACCACAGACACGATATTCATAAGTTATGAAGCCAGGCAAACACTGCCTGCGTGTGTGTGTTGAAGTCGAAGGTGACCTCTGGAATCCATCCAGATTGAATCAAAATGAGATTTGCAGCTGTTTGAAGCAAATGTGTTCAAAGGTCAGCAGCCTGCCGAGCTGCGATCCACTGTTTTCTGTCCAGATGCGATATATTCCCCCATTCTGCCAGCTGACCCAAGCTAAACAACTAATCCAGCCTCAACCCTGAAACCAAGTCGAAAGGCTTTGTCTCTGGAACGGCGACCGGAGAAAATTTCCTGTCTTCTCCAACGAGACCGGGGCAAAGCCACCCTTCGTTTGCTCCTCCCCGGCTCTCTGTGCTCACGTCTACACTGATTTAACCCAGCTGAGTTCCCAACAAGGCTGCTCTCATCTACGTGTTGCTCTGCGTCGGCTGCCACTCCACGTAACGAGCGTGAAACCGTGACCGAAACGCGGCCCATTGAGACCACGTGTCGACCAGCAGTCGCTCCAAAGCTGCTGCTCTGCTCTGTCCGGCCAAAAATAGAAAAAGAAAATCCCTCTCAGGGTCTAAAGCTGGTCCTCACAAACATGGAAACGCACGAACCCCCACACACACACACTCAGGGTCCTTTTCTCGCTCTTGTTTTTCGAGCTGAGCAGGAGTGAAAAAAAAAAATCCAGGTCCCGGAGGACGATGAAACCTGGCTGACGGCACCAGGGTCTGGGGGAGCAGCGGAGCGCATCACGGACCGACCCCGTCTCATCCACTTACAGAATATACTGCTAATTAACTTTGCCGAACACGCCATGGAGGAAACCTAATTGCTGACACCGCACTTGAGGCCCACCAGCGTTCAAAAGCCCCGCGGGACTCGCAAATGTGTCCACAGCTGCGAGGGACAAACATTCGGGAATTTGTGTGCGATTTTGCATGGAAGCGCCAACAGGCAGATCCTGCACGTGCCCCGTCTGCGGTTGGACCGCGGGCTAGGTTGAAACTACCGAAACGCCCTCAGGTTTTCCTGAAAGACCGCGAAGTCGGAGCCGCGTGAGGCGGGACACTGATTTTTTTATTCGCTGAACTGTACCTTTCATGTGTTGCGGGTCCGGAGGTTCCGCAGGGACAGTGCTGGGAGGCACGCTGGTCGGATTCGTGGGTCATGTGACGCCGTGGTTGTAAAACGATTTCTGAGCGTTACAACCACCAGGAAATGACTCCGTGCAATATCGGGATTTCATCCATCAGGTGAAATAAAGATGTGAAAAGTCTGTAAGATGCGTCTGAGTAAATTATGTCACGTCATTCAAGGAGCCGACGGGAAGTCAACCAGCGTGGCTAGAGGACGTCTCTGTCCGCCATCTTGAAACGCAGCGTCCACTTTCTTCCTGAATCACGGTCTTGAGCGGTGCGGTGCTTTTTTTCTAGGAAGTAAATGCGGCCCGGAAGCCACAGACGGTCAACTACAACAGAAATCCATCGAACAAGCCGGAGACAGGTTGGGCAGGCTGAGACAGAGCGGTTCCGACCAATGGGAGAGCAGCAGGAACAAACGAACACAGGCGCCCGTTCGTGGGCTTCGCGGGCTCAGATGTCAGGACTCGGACAGAAAGCACCGTTTATCCAGTATTTATCCATATTTCTGAGGAACTCCGGAGAGATCAGGACTCACGGGACGTGCCGATGGACAGCGGAGAAGTGGACTTAGTCTTTTTTTTTTTGACCAGATAAACCCACGCAGAGATGTAGGTTTCTGCGTTTGTTTCTGCAGAAAGAAGCGGGTCATTTAAATCAAGAGTAAAAGAGCGAGATATGGAGCGACACCTGGCTGCTCGTTATCAGGTCATCTGCTGATTATCTTCTTTGATTAATCAAATCATCTGTAAGTAGTGGAAAGTACCGGTCAAAATTTCCCCACAGACCAAGGTGACGTCTTCAGACCAGCAGTCTCAAACCCAAAGAGTTTCAGTTTTTGAGAAGCTGGAAACAGCAAGTATTTGATATTTCTGTTTCACAAAGTGACCTAAATGACGTGTTCAATCATCAAAGCGTTTGCTGATCAATTTCTTCTCGATGGACTTACCCATCACATCGACTACATGTGGCAGCTCTAGAGAGGCCAAATCAACAGACTGACTCTCAGGTGAGGTTTTAAAATAACTTTGGGCAAACGGCTGGTTAAAGTCAAAGTGCAGCACGAAGCGGATGAGAAGCAGGTGAGAAGTTTCTATGAACACGTTTTACTGCCATTTTTCAAGCTCACACAAGGTGAGTGTTAGATCCTGGGAAGATTTTTAAGCAGCCAGAAAACAACGGTTCAGCCCTACAGACCAAACTCTTCCTCCACAATCAGCACTCTTGGGCCTCTGTGACTGAATCCGAACTCCTTCGATTCTGGTCTAAAACTCGACGAACAAATCAGCTCGTTTGTCGACACTGGCTCCTTCCATCTGAGATCGGCGAGAAAACTTAAATCATGCTTTCATTTCCCGTCGGCCCCGTCTCTCCTGCAGAGACCCCGCACCGGCACCGAGAGGAGAGACCACAGCGGCCCCGTACTGGTGCGCTGGCCTCTCCTCACTGGTTACCAGCACACAGTTGTTTTCAAGGCCCCGGGTCACCAGGGGCGACCACCTCCCCCTCCCCTGACCTCTCTCGTGTTTTTATTTGATTAGAATCATCAGTGGAGTAATCCCACCCTCTCATCTGGGCGAAAAGCTCTTTGGTCAACCTTTGCTGACTTTAAATAAACTGGCTTGACCTTGCTCGACCCCGAGAGGCCCGATTCTGGATTCTGGAGGTCGTCACTTCCAGAGCAACTGTCCTTCACAGAGATCGTGTGTTTTCCAGACAAACGAGGCTTGTCGGCCGACACGCACAGACACACGCACACACTTCCTGTTGTAGATTTCCCTTCGAGGTTCGCTCACAATTACACGCTGGCTTTGCCGCGTGTTTAGTTGAAATTAAACGTTTGCTCCTGAGCTGGGTAATTAAAGGCTTCCCACTCTGTTATTTCACACTTCTTTTGATTATGGCTACGCTCCTCCGGTCGCCTCCCTGTGTGCCTCCAACGGTAGAAGCAGAGGTTCATCATTAAAGGCTGGAAGACGCATCGACATCTCCTTAGCTCCCGTCAGAGCCGTCCTGGCTGCAGCCGGTGGAAAACCAAACCAGACCTCCTTGAAGAAAAAGAGTAGATTTCTCCACGACACGTTCGATGATCTCGCACTTCTCTCTGAGCTGATTGCGGTTTGCTGTGGGTGTTTACGGACAGAGCAGGGAGGGAAACAGTAAAAAAGATCTCTTCCCCTCATGAGTCCTGGTCTTAAGTTCAGCGTTGGCTCAATGATTTTCGCACAGCAGGTCCCGGCCCCGACAGTTAAATTAATCAAAAATGACAACTGAGCTTCATATCTGAAGGTCAAGATGTCCCTGCTCTTGATTAATGGCTGTAATTGTAATCAGGCTGAAATGAGATCTGATGAAACCGGGCATGAATTATACCCACACACACACACACACACACAAACACACCTGAGTGTCTTCCTGTGCATGTCTTCCTCTGTGATCCCGACGTAAGTGAGAGTTTCATTCCACACTGGATTCAAAGAGTTACGGATCGTCTTCGTTTTCAGCTTATTGGCCTGAAGGACACACACACACACACACACACACACACACACACACACATTGATAAATATTGATTTCAGTTTTTTTGTTCACACTCAGCAGCTCCACACTGTGAAAATGCAGCAAAAAGTGTTTCAATCTTCTTTTAATCTTCTCGTATTTCTCTGCTCTCAGCTGGAACGTTTAATCTCAGAATAAATATAAAGCAAATTCAATTTAAGATTGTAATTTAACATAATGAAGGTTTATAACTCCTGTGATATTGAGTTTAAGTACAGTCAGGATGCCCCAAAGCCTCAGACTCATATTTGAACCTTAATCAAAGATTCATTCTAAACTGTCACTTGGGTTGGTTTAATTTGTGAAGGCAGGAAATCGGTTCTACAAAAACACGATTGGCTTTGAGACAGATTGAGTTATCATCAGAACCAGGGCGGCAGATGAACCCCGCTTCTCAGCCGGCGCTGCCGTCATTTCACTTCCTGCACGACAGCTGTGAGGGAGAAGGATTTCATTTCATGGTCTTCCAGTGGCCCCTGAAATCAGCTGCATCCATACTGTCCTGTCAGCACGGCGCTGCACTTCCACTGCAACGGGCTTTAGAGATACATGCATGTTTATCATTGTGTGGCAAAATAACAGTGCAACCCCAACACACTGTATACAGATTTAACTTCCATTTCAATACGGATACACATAAGGATTTTAATCAAGAAAAGTCAGGATTACAAAGAGCCCGAGGTCACCGATTCTTAAGTTAAAGCCCGTTTCAGTATAAATTACATTCACAGTGTCTGGTTGCGTCTCACCTTACAGGCTCCAGGCAGCAGGTGCAGTTTGACGTAGGGGTCGGCCAAACCGTTAAAGTCCATGGGCTTCAGACCCTGCAGAGAAAAACAATGCATCACTCACTCTGTCCAGGAACTGGGTGAATTTTGGGCTTTTCAGTGGTTCTGATAACGTATTTACTGTTCAACTGACCAGTACTTTCTCTGGTTATTGCTCCTAAAGGAGTATTCCACTGATTTACCCTTCTACTCCCCGAACACTGTCAGGCTCATGTTGGACAGTTTGTTTGGTTTTTTTCGTCTTTTTTTTTTTTTATTGACCACGTTCTTCTTCCTTGTCAAACCCGGGCGCCTACGTTACCCACAATGCACCTTGCGTGCTGACAGTTGGGTTGGACATTGGGGTGTACAGAGGTCCGGAGAAGTTCGCTTCTTTCTAACTCCACGCCCCCAGATTTGTCTTTTCTTTTCGACCTCGTAGTCCTCGGACCACCTGAGGACATTTATCGGACTTCACGCAGCTGGAGACACTGAAGGATTCATACTACTGTTTCCACAGGTGCAGTCGTGCTCTCCCCCAACACCTGGAAAAACGCGCTGAGGTGGGAAGATCAGCGGCGTTTTCAGTCAAAACAAAGTTTCTCATAATGGTCTTAATCAGGAGTCTCACAGAGGCGACTGACATGCTCCTTCTCTCCCCGAACGTTGCTCAGAAAACGGGAAATTTCAGCCTTTTACTCGCTAAAACCTGAGCTAACGTGTATAAATCTTTGCAGGCTAACGTGTCCTCCCCTCTCCTCCGTCATATTGCTCTGCACGTTCAGTACAGTAGGTTTTAAACCTGAAGACATTAGATCTTATTGTCATCTCTTAAGATGAGGCAAGATGCAGTCACATTAAACTCCACAAGAAAAAATCCGTCATCCAACCTCACAATGGGGGAAAAAAAAAAAAAATCACAATGGGAATTCATGCGCCAGATGTAACAGCTAACAGATAAAGTCCTGGGGGAAACCGAAAATACAGCCTGCTTTTACAGCATATTGCTTCCGACAGTCAGACGTCTTCCCCTGGTCCAATCCCTGGTTGAAATCTCACCTATTTAAGGTGACACACTCCTGCTCAGTGGCTGCAGCGCTGCAGATTTGCGATAAATCTACATCAGCAGTCACTTGAAGTTCAGAGTTGGGGATGAGTAATTAAGTCAGTATACATCCCCCTCCATGGGATCTAAGATTCCTGACCCGCTGCCGGCATCACAGAGAGTCGGTCCTGCTGTTAAATGATTCTGGAGTACGCAGGCTAACAGAGACAGCAGGGGGGATGATATTTCCGCGTGGACAAAGGATCCAGTGAAACGCCTGATTTGAATCTCTTGACCTCATCAGTGGGACACAGATCATCATGAGAAATTGCTCCTAAATGTTTTTCAACAGCTTTGACATTTGAAGAGACGGCAGCCGTATCATTTCCCCCCCCCCTGTAGCTGGTTTTTCCCTCCTTCGCAGCATCTTCATCGAGGCTGATGAAACAGAGACTGGGACCTTTCAGACGTGCCCGGTGTACAATCCCAGATACTCAGATACACATAGATACACGACTATAAACGTGTGTTTAAATTACACTCAGCCTGCTCTCATAAGTTCTTTAACACACTCACCTGCTGTTAGTTTTCTCTGCTATGCTAAATTATTGATTTGGTGGGAGCAGTTACCTGGTGCAGCTGCACCTCTGAAGCAACAGAGCAGGTGAGGGTGCCTCAGTCAGTTTGTAGGTTTAAAATCATCGGAATATTAAGCAACTGCACCACATAATTTCAGCTTTAAGCGTGAACATCAATAAATATTCAATCTGGTATTAAAACTATGTTGCGTTCAAACGCATCGTGTTTGTTTTTCCGCCACAACATCTGCTCCTGGAGCACAACATCCGCCTGTAGTGAGTCCAGCGTCGCTAAACTGGTTTATGGTTCTGTTCAGACTCTCGCAGCACCCGGTTCAGGTTCAGGAAAGATCCTGGTCTGGTTTAATCCAGGAAAAGTTCACGGCGACTTCAGGCACAACCTGCTTTTATACACTGAACTACAGAGATACCACGTGGAGACAGCAAGAGCCGTGATTGGTCAGTTTGGGCCGTTAGTGATTCCTCCTACAGGTGTGTGATCGCACTAGTGTTTGTTGAGAGTGAAGACGACACGAAGCAAGTTCAAGTCAAGCCCACTCTTCCCCTGCAAACCCTCTGCTCACCGCGACCCCCGCTCTCGTATCCATTGACGAAACCGGGCGGACCTTCCTACTGTCGCTGACTGTGAACATGTACAAAGGCCCGACGAGCCAAAGTGCCATCGTTCGGGGGATAATCCCTTCTGATTCAGCTCGACGAATGCAGTGTATTCACCCCGGCGCCAGCCTCGGGCCAAACTTTACAGTTTTCCTGCAACAGAGCTAAAAATCTAATTGAAAATCTTGTTCTTGTAGTTTCTAATGGACAGACTCACCGAGGTGTTAGTGCGGCTACGAACTTTCACCCGTCTTTCCATCAGTGTAAAAGAAACTTTCACTGTGTTTTGTTCCAGTGGTCGGAGATACACTCCACAAATCTGCCGTCCAATTCACACGCTCAGTAACAGCAGCAGTTAATGTTCTTTCCCTTTTTTTGTAGTAATGCTGTGAACAAATCTGAGCTTTCCTTCATCCTCACAGAAAAAAATCTTCAAAACCTCCAGCAATGAGTTAATCCACCAAACTGCTGCTTCCTCTGCTGCGGGAACAAGTCGATGCCGGGAGGGAGATCGTGGACATTCACGTAGGCAGTCAAATAAAGAAAACAGCAGAGGAAACGGGGGATACAAAGCTCCGTGACAGCGGGGGCTCAGATCATCTCCCTTTCCCGGGATAATGAAGCCATCGAAACCTGGCTTCAGTTTCTATCAGTGTGCTTTTCTCCAGTGCTGCTCCTCTTTGGGATGCCAATGTTCTCTACAGCGCCGTAGGTGCATTAACCCTTCAAACTGTACACGTTAAAGCATGTAGCTGCAGTATCGCGATGGTCTTAGAGGGAGTCACATCGCAGTGTGGACCAGTGCTGCGGCTCTACACTGGTCTGGTTTCACGTGTACTTGAGGTGGCAACATGTTGTTCCCGTCATGATCACAAACCGAAGACCTCAGACCCCCAACAAGACTGAATATGTCTGAATATCCTGTGAATATGTCACTTTAATGAGAAAAAATGCTCCAAAATGTGTACTCAGCATGACTTTCATTTCCTTGCAAAGGACCAATAAAGTTTACTTTATCTTGATCCACTATCGCGGGATACATATGCCAGTTTTATGGGGGTTTTATTTCCAATATACGCAAGGATTTGTGAGAAAATAGAAAAACTCGTCGTAATGAATCTTGTATCCTCTGTTGTATTTGAATGATATGGAAACATCATATGTTGAGTTTTGCCGACTGAACCGTGACGGTGATAATGATGGTGTCCACTTCTAACCAAATCACCAAGCCGGTGGTCACTTAAAGATCTGTTAAGGTGAATCATATCACTGTGACTGCAGTGTTGGCAATAGCCACGTCGCTGCTCTTTATACTGGCAGCTTTGTTGCAGTTTCCTCGGCGAACGCCAGGCAGTATGGATAACGACTAAATGGACAAATTGGAAAAACATTTGTGGTTGAAAACAGGAATCCAGCGGTGCAGAACATCCCAACGCAATATCCCAAGGAACCGCGTCGAAGTGAACGTTTCTGCACCTCACGCTTCACATCCAATGACAACATTTAGTGTCGTTGGAGGAGGTAATGTGACTTTGAGACACAGGTTGGAAAGTGAGGGTGTGGAGGCTGGTGTGGTGCATGGGTGGTGGGTCACGTGTGTCTTTTTTTTTTACCCTAACCACCTAACCTCTCTCATCCACTGCATGGAAGATAGATGTTTCACCCTGACAAGCTCAGGGAAGCAGCTGAGCTCTACGCTTTAACAGAAGTGGGAAAGTTAACCAAACCACTTCCTCATGTCTGAAGCGTTTTCTCTAGTAAAAAACAAACAAACAAAAAAACCTCTTCCAATAAAGCGTAAATCTCACCTGCGTGTGGCTTGTGCAACGTCTTCTTCGTCTCATTCTGGTGAGCTGTAACGGACTCACCACTGCCCCCTGACTGCAGCTCTGAAGCTGGCAGCTGAAAACACCCACTGCTCTTTCCCACCCAATGAGCCCATTCCACACTCGCAAGCGCACCGGGACAAATGACACAAAGGCGGGATTTGTGTTTTCAAACACTGTCTCCATGTCAGTGGATGAGACAGTCCCAAACAGGGCTAGATCCTTCTCCAGCCTTAACCACACGGTACCATTGTTGCCGCGTGCAGGTGCTCATTTAAGCATGGTTACTGAACGTAATCCAGGGTTCAGCAAAATCATCCAATATCACCGTGGTTCTCTGGCGATAGGGTCGGAACGTCCACTCCTGGACGTTTCCGTTGGTATATCAAATGAAAATCTCTAAGAAAAGCAAGACAAAGTTAAGGTTTGACATTCTGTCCTCTAAATCAGTGTAAATACCCGTGGTGGACAGAGTGAAGCCACAAAACACACTTCCCTCCCAACAAACGAACAAACCAACAAAGTCACAGTTTAGGATCCCTGGGATATTTAACAGCTCGAGCTGCTCTTGATCCTGCTCCGCTCTGTAACGAAGGACCTTTTGTCCACATAAAGTTGTTGTGTCCACTTATTAGAGGATTTCACTGCAAAACACAGGCAAAGTGGCCTCAGCCAACAAAAGGAAATACATAGTGTTTCTGAAGCCAAACCAGAATCCCATTCACAAATGTACTTATTCAATCCTCTTCATCTGTTTATAAGAGCTGACATTGCAAGCTGCCAAGAAAAACTGGTATTTATCACATGCACATAAACACAGTGTGTGTGCTATCAACAATGACAAAACACACTCTATATAGCTGCCCTCCTGCACGACCGGGCTCATTACGTAGAGAAACAACCAAAATCAGCCGTATATGGTAATAAAGTTTCCTTTAAACCACTCATTGAGGAGGAGAAACTTTATAAACGAGGTGGAGGCAAAAATGAATGAAGCGGCACAAGCTCAAGCAGTGGGGTTTTCCACGGTTACAGGCAGACGGTGAAAAAGAACAGGGCTTGGGTTCACGCAACCAACGAAGTAAATGCTGTTTCGCTGGGAGTTACACCCGTAGCAGAAATTACTGTCAAAAAAAAAAGGGTTCCTTTTAAAGCAGCTAGAAAAAGTCACTGTTTTTACACAGTTTACGCCTGGTTGATAAATGAGGCTCATCTCAGTGACTTCCTTGAAATGAAACCTCAATTCAGAACGTGTGACCCAGCCGTCACAGTCGCCTCTTGGCTGTGAAAGCTCGAGCACCCACTACATAAGATGACCTCCGAAATCAGTCTCCCACCAGAAACCAGGATTCACATCCCATTTCACGGGAGGCGGACGTGATGACGGCAACAATTTCATTGCAGGGTTAAAAGAGAAGGTTTATTTTTGTGCATGTCCGAACTCCTACATTTATGTAAGTTTACTCAGGGCTGGATTCAAAAATCTCAAGCATTACAAGAAATATAAAAATAAAGAAAAACACATTTTATATTTTTTTTATATATTTTTTTAAATATATATATATATATATATATATATATATATATATATATATATATATATATATATATATATATAAAAAAAAGAAAAATAAATATAGACGCACAGATGGATTACCAGACGGGCTCACCAAGCAGACGCCCGGGGGCCAACTGACCCCTCTGCCCCTGTATGAAGTGACTGTTAAGTCACAGAGCTCAGTTAAAAGACACAAAAAACCCCCAGAGCTATGCAAAACGACCGCAGAGAGAGAAAAAAATGACGACGTGAGAAAAAATGACGTTGTTTTGCGTCTCTTTCAGCCGGGGAGTGGTTGTGGGGGGGTGGGGGTGGGGTGCTGGTCTGTGCCAAGGGGCCAATCTTCTCATGATCCATCCATTCTGAGAGCTATCCTACTTACTGGCTTTATACTGGAGGATTTTGTGCTCCTCGTCAATCCGGTCCCTCGCGCAAAACCTCTCAGACTCGTGGGAAAGGTTTGATCTGAGATCGGCATCAGGTTCGATGTCCCGTCACACGGGAGCCCAATTTGAGAGTCAGCAGGCTGCACCGCCATAAATCTACAGTAGAGTCTGAGCCGAGGTTCAATTCACCAGACACCTAATCTCACTGTTCCTGAGACGAGTGTGTGTGTGTGTGCGCAGGTATCTGCCATCATCCAGGAGGCTCAGCAGTGATTTCTGTCGTCCCAAACTCGACAGCTGCTCTTCACACCACACACGGCGGCCCGGGGCTCCGCCGCCTCTTATCTCACCTGCCGACATTTAACGCCTGCTCTGAGACCCAGCGTCAACAGGTCGATGAGACGGACGACCCGGCGGAGTCAGCAGAAGCCAAACCAAACACACAAACACATGAACGCACCGTTTGCTGACAGGAGGGCCTGGCTGCTACCTCCGCCTGCCCCCCCCCCCCCGCTGTTGTGTTATGCTTCATCCTCGGACACGTTCACATGGGATAAAGTCAGATTTACTGACCACCATTTCACAGGAATGACGAGTACAGGAGTCTAGAGTGTCTCAGGTCTGAGTAGCTCCATAAATCTGAATTTCCACTGAAATACAATTAGGGATTTTATTAATATTCTCCACTGCAGCCTCCATAACTCTCCACTTGGTGCAGGGGAGACAAAGTAAAACCAGTTCCTTCTGATTCACATAGAACGGAAGCAGATTTCATTTTGACCCGAGGTGGTGGTCTCCAGGTGACACTAGTCCTGAGTGTGAGCCGGATGACGGAGCACACTGTCAGAGGGCATCGAGGAAAAGGCCGAGACATAGAATAAATGAAAAGGGAGCTAGAGTTCGAACCCCGGCAACATTCGCACCTCCACGCACACCTGGCCGGCCACTGTGTAGGTTAGTTATTTTGACCACATTACTCGTGTTTGACAAGCCGACTGCAACACGTTCGCACCTCATTCCGATGGTAACAGACGCTCCCTGGCTGTACAGGAACACCACAACCTGTGATCACTCATTTTAAATGCTGATACAGCCGGTCTCACAGCACGGGCGGCTTTCGTCATTAAGCTCTAGGCTGAATGGAAGCTTTTCCTCCATCTTTCACTTTTCTTCCACTCTCTCTACAAACACGTGTGTGTTACAACAAAGTCAGTAAGGAAACTTATTTGCCAAGCTATCTATATCTATCTCTAGATATTTATATCTATATATACACACACAAATATAAACATTTATGTACATTCAGAAGGGAATTTCAGAGAGTAGAGCTGCTCTGGGAAAAACAGACCCGACACGTGAAGACAGCGGGCTGGAGGAAAGAGTCACGACTTGGGCACACTGGCTCTTTCCAGCAGCCGCAACTGAGGCGGATCCAGCGAACGTTGGCCCGGTGTTCAGGCGTCCGCATACTTTTGGCCATGCAATGTACCCGACAGAGGCACCTCGCGGGAGCCGACTGGCCTCCCCGTCTTTCCGCGCGACAGCAGGCCAAACAAACAGATCGTCTCGGTGACAGCGGAGCGCGCTCACCTTGGCCCGCAGCACGGTGCAGTGCAGCTCGCTGGAGCTCTGCTCGTACCTCAGCTCAAACTCCAGCGTTCCCAGGGCGGCTGGGGAAAACAGCAGATGAAGACAGAGAGGAGAGACAATTATCATAACTCATAAAAAAAACATGATTTATAACTGTCGCATCAGTGGACAGACAAAATGACACTGTTCAAAATCTGTCAGAATAAATTGAAAGCATGCGAGAGAACAGAGGAATATCTCAGGCAAATCCTGCACTCAGAGGATGGAAATCCAATTTAGTGGAGCAGCACCTGTCATATGAATCTGAACACAACACATCACATGTCAACAGGACAAAAATCCTCTTAAAAAGGAGACGGCTGGTTACAACCATGCATACAAACTCACGTTGGTACGAGTGACACAAGCAAAACAAAGCCAACCTGGCGCTCTTCCAGCGTGGTTATATAAGATGATACATACGGTAGCTATGATTCACAGGGATTAGAGCATTATTTTAGGCATCAGCTTCATAGATACCAACCAACCACTGCTCACGCAACACGATGCATTTTCAGGCCAAACTACTGTCTGAGCTACTGTAAACTGCAGTAAGATTCATCAAGCTCCACCGGCCTCGGAGAGCTCCACCATCCTGGTGGGCAAGGCACATTTAAACTGACTGCTGCAGTTTCGTGTTGGAGAGTCAATCGAGCGACGACACAGGCATGCAAAACCACCACGAAGAGACGCAACATGACTGCAAAGAGACGCCAAGCGACTGCTGCCATCAAACAAGTAGCAGCCGTCTTTTTGTGGGGTTTTTTTGTTTTCTTGTCTGTTTCAGTCTGTGGCGTTTGCTTGTACGTAGGAGGGTTGGGGGGGGGGGGTTACATGTCTACGGCCAGAGGCCCATTGTCTCACAATCCGACCATGCTTGCACTAGCTTTCTGTTCTCAGCACTCTGCCATAAAGGATGTCTGGAAAGCTAAAACAGGCAGCTGTTATTTCTCCTCGATGGCTGAATTAAATCAAGTGGATATCAGTGCCACAGCTGCTGTCTGAGACACTTCAGATCATTTGCATTTTAGTTCTAAAACACTGGTTGCGCATCAACAGCAGCTCCAGTCCCGCATCGGTGTCTACGTTGAATCTGTGGAAGGAAATCTATTGTGCTGGTTAAACTGGAAGCATAATCAGTTCCATCAGCGGCACGTGCATGAAAACCCAGCTGTTGAGGACCGGCCCGACGCTCAGTCACATGCAGATTCCAACACTGGAGACGTGACAGGATGCCGGTCGTTCTGAATAAAACCCTGAAATAACCTGCTGCACCACTCTACAACTCGAAAAAAGGCGAGACGGGCAAACACGTCTGCTGCTTCGGGAGCAGTTGAGCCAACCCTGGTTAAAAAAATGAACACAGACTTAACGTGGAGAGGTTCCCCAGGGGCTGACTGCTAGCTTGTCGGAGAGAGGGGGGGGTGATACCAGGTCAGGAACAGGATTTCAGGATCTCAGGCATCTTTCTGAGAGGACTGACAAACAGGAAAGCAGCAGGAGTCTCTGGACCAGGCGGTAAAACTGGACCCTGCAGAGCAAACGCAGCTGCCAAACTGACCTGAGAACAGGTGTCTGCTCAGTCACATTATCAACTGATTCAAACTGTGTGGACAATATGATTTAGTGCGTCATATGTCAAATGATAAAATTATGTAATTTTCTGGTTTTGCCTCTCTTCCAGGTTGCTGCTCCAGGTACGAGCTCCAGATGAGATTAACATCCCTGACCTGTGCAGGTGACGTTGAAATCTCCACCCCCCCTAGAGAAACAAATCCAGTTCCACTGGGGCACGAGTGTGATAATCTGGATTCTTGTTCTAGCACGACTGAGCCAACCCGGTCTCCTGGTGGAAAACTGTCTCTGGGCAGCCTGATCTCTGGCTGGGTTACGTTCAGAGGCAACGGTTGTTTTGCTAACAGCAGCAGATTCACAGAAGGTGGATGGCAGCGTACAAAGCTCGTGACCCGGGATTCACATCCCAGGTTCTGGTCCCCTCCGTGGTTCAGGCAACAACAGCTCTCTGGTTAGGGTTCGGAGAAGGTGGTGGTTTTGGTTCAGTGTAAATGAACAGGTTGTGTCTGAAGTCACTGTGAACTTTTTCTGGATTAAACCAGACCAGGGTCTTTCCTGAACCTGAACCAGGTGCTGTGAGGGTCTAAACATCTGAATACATAAATGAACAACGTTTCCTCGTTATGTTACTAGAAATGTAATCCAGTTTCCTAAAAAGCGTGTTTGCTGTTGCAGTTTAAGTGTATTTTAATCCGTATCTAGGACCCAGGGTTGACTGAGTAAAACTGCTGAATTACAGATGTTGTAAGTAACTTTGTTCTGATCTAACAAGCAAAGTGAAGACATCAACAGAGCGTCTGTATCTCAGAGCTACTGTGCGTCGATAAGCAGCAAGTTTCTTCCAACATACGGTAGAAGTGAACCCCCCCCACACACGTTTGATGCAGGGGTTTGTTTGTTTGTTTTTTGAAAAGCTTATGGTTTTAATTCCACGCACTTCCACCGATTTACAGCGGCCCGGGGCAGAGACGCCTAGCTGCCGCGGGATCACACTGAAAAGCGCAGCCACGGTGCTCCGCAGTGATGAAATCTGAGCCCGCAGGCGAAACCTCCATAAGATTCATTATGCACAAAGGACACGGCCTGATAAAAAATGTTCAAAGCCTGGAGTTTGAGTTACAGGAGACAGACTGTCAAACTCTGATGCTCTGCTCCTCCCTCAGGCTCTCCCTGCTCTAATGAATCTGAAGCCTCATAATTAGAAAAACAAAAATAAAACAAAAGTGACTGCAAACCAAATCTAATATTACATGTTAATGAGGAAATAAAAATGGTAAAAACCCCTAATTAGTCTTTAAGAGCGGATGTGAATCACGGACGAGCCTGAAAACATGTCAGAGACAAAGGCGGCTCTGAGACCGGCTTTCAGCAAGAGTCATCTATCACAATTTATTCTCATTTTGTGACCAACGGGATGACAGAGAGCACGGAGGACTAATGTCTTCCCTGCAAGAAGACAACGATTTTCCCGCTGTCCTTCAGCCCCCAGAAAGCTGATCGTTCTTCTTCTGGAGAACGTTGCTGAGCCGACTCAAAACCCATCGCAGGCGTCTGTAAAGCAGAGACCGTGTTTTAGCAGCAGTCCGCTGCCTCGTCAAACACTTTCACCGCCTGTAATACACTCGAGCCTCCGCAGACGAGAAGGGGGAAGGATTCTCCCCGCGACAACATTGTTAACGTTAGCTTAACAAAGAGACATGCATTATTTATCAGCTGCTTCTCCGAACTGAACACTGGACTAAACGCTGGACTCGTCTTTCCGTTTGCTGATCGCAGAGGAGTCACCGCAGCATCGTTAAACGCTCGGACTTTAGGTGGAGCTTTAGGTGGATGGTCAATCGGTCCGTCCGTCCGTCCGTCCGTCCACCAGTTTGCTCCAGAGTGAGATATCACTACAGGTCGACTGAGAAAAACTCCCAACGTTTTTTTGCCAGTTCCATGAACTTTCATCTAGAGCCATCACCGTGACCAGAGTTTCTCCTGTGCATAAGAGAGGTCTGAAGGGCAGTTGGCCAGAAAACGACCACTGGATCCTGCTGTGTTGGCTACGACTTGAACATTTTGTTTTTCCTGAGTAAAGGAGTTAAATTCCCAGGGCAAGTGTTCATTCTTTCGTGGAAGGGGAGCAAAAGGATTCATCCATTAAATCATTCTGTAACTCAGTTGGCCCCGGGCAAGAGCAAATCATGTGAACAGACTTGTTCTGAAGTGGCACGCACGAGCGATTTATGAGAACCTGTTGCATTGGTGAATGCGACAGGTTGGTTCGGAGACTGTGAATGAGCCGTTTCGAGACACTGCTTAGCGACCGAGGTGGGAGGACAGGGGATTACGGGTGAGTTCCAGAGAGACGGATTGACTGGCTAGGACGTGAATCAGATAGTAATCCAGCTTGAACGCCTCCTGGATGCATTTACACACAGCTTTTCTGAGATTTGCTCAACAGACACAGAGTGACAGAGTAAAATCGGGGTCTAAGATTTGGTTTCTGGTAAGCTTCTCTCTTTCCCTCTTCGCTCTCCCGTGTCTGTCACTTGCTAACTTGTGTCAAGGCTTATTTGTATAGCGAAGGGATAAATTAAAAGAGATCGCACCTGAACCGGAACTTACAGCCCCGTTGCGAGAAAGCTAAGTGCTACAGCCCATATCTGTCACATTGGTGTTAAAGGTCATGCCGTGCCATGCAAAAAGACGAAGAAGCTTCTTCTGCTGCAGCTACAGTCCATGTCTCTGCAGATGTGTACAGATGCACAGTAACACACACACACAGACGGACAGACACATGCCAACAGCGAGGCTCACTGCAGTCGTCACTGTCCGAGCTGTTGATCTCCACCGACGTGTCCACGCTGCTGGTCAGAGACAACGACCCGCCGCCGCCCGGCCTGCCTTGGGCCAGCAGAGGAGACAGGAGGTGAGCCCCGCCCATCCCGGAGGCCACAGAGCCGGGGCTGAGGGCCAGAGGGGAGGAGGCGGGGATCGGGGACGCGGCGGGGTTTGGGGAGATGGGGACGGGGGAGGTGGGGGACAGGCGGGGGAAGTAGGCGGAGATCTGTCGGATGGGTCTGATGGGGCCGGGACAAACGTCAATGGCCATGTGTTCCTGGATGGAGATGCTGAGCTTCTTTCCTCTCCGCACCGTCATAGAGTCTGCAAAGACAAAAAAACAAAACAAAAACCAATCTCGTAACAAGGTCTATTTAGTGGCTGGAGCTTTCGGTCATCTCACATGACCTTCATGAGCAAATGAAGACAAAAGAAAGAGGTTTAGCTTAGACTAAACTTAAAGTAAACTAAGTTTTAGTCTGAGTTGTGTTAAGTTTTGTTTCACCTCATTTTAGTTGAGTTTGCTTAGTTTCTCTTTAGTTCAGTTTAGTTAAGCTTCACTTTAGTGTCCTTACCTTTCAGTTCAGTTTAGTTTTACTTTGGTTTATGTCACAGATGTGAACGAGGCGACAGGAAGGAGGACTCGAACGCAGACAGGTGGGCAGGTAGATGCAGTGGCTTTAATAACCCAAAATGACCAAAACTTACAGAGGACCAGGTCAGGGGGCAAAAAGACACAGGTGAGGCAACAGGAACAGGAACAGAACCAAGGGGGAAAAAAAAAACCAAAACGAGCCTGAGCCTGAGCCTGAGCCTGAGCCTGAGCCTGAGCCTGAGCCTGAGCCTGAGCCTGAGCCTGAGCCTGAGCCTGAGCCTGAGCCTGAGCCTGAGCCTGAGCCTGAGCCTGAGCCCACATTGAACATGAAGAACCGGACAACCTGGACAGGAGCTGATGAAACGGGAAACGGTTTAAATAGTGGGAGAGCTGATGGGAAAACTGGGAACAGGTGTGTGACTGGGCGGCGACGGTCAGGTGACCAGGAAGGGTAGGAAAGTCCGGGGACATCTGGTGGCTGGATGGCGAATGGCAGTTCATGGAACATTCCAGAGAAAACCAGGGACCTGCAGATATTGTGGCAGTTTAGTTTAGTTTCACTTTACTGGAGTTTCAGTTCTGGCAGTTTAGTTGGATCCCCATTAGTTTCCACTGTAGCGGTTGCTAATCTTCTCTAAACCGTTATCAGCTTTTAAGAAAATTATTATCGATTAAATGTTTAAAAAAAATCAAATAAATGGAAACGAAATCAGATCAGAGAGTAAAAACGCTTCGGTCGGGTAAACCAAACCACAGCTAATGAAAACTGCACCACAGCCACATTAACGGGTCGTCATCAGCTCAGTTGCACTACTTCCAACTGAAGTGTTAAGTTATTATTTTTCATGATAGCAGTAAAAAATGACTGAACATCTGTCGATTGGATTTGATTTCGAAAGCGTAGGAGGTTGTATGTTTGTTAAAGACGTTCAGTGGACGCACAGCCTGACTGGCTGCTGTTGGACTGATCCAAAATACGTCCGTCCAGGAAAATCAGGAGTTGAATCTCTGCCTCTCTTTGTTATAAAATCCTTTTTCAAGCCACGCGATTCAAGTCCTCACCTTTGTTGCTACCATGCTACACATTAGTGTGTTAACATGCTACTGTTACCGGTCCAAATTTTTATGACCTGGGAGAGACCTCCCTGAACTGAATGTCATAAAAACAAAAAAGGTAATAATAATAATGATTCTTGTAAAAAAAAGCGGCAGCATTAGAGTCTGAGTCAGACCCAGTCCACATGACCAGAAGATAATTAGACCCCATCCGAAACGCAGCGGACCTGAACAGCTCTAAACTGAGAGAGAACAGCAAACACCGCAGCATGAGGCTCCACCAATTAATGAGCAGCCGCGGGGGAAAAGAGAATTCATGTCATTTTTCCTGCACTTACCAGCTGCTCACTGCAGTTTTTTATCCAACAAACTGGAGGAAATCTATAAAGCGTTTTTTTTGGGGGACTATTTTCAGCGGGGGGTTAATCCACATCTGGTGCGGCAGTATTTGTGGCAGCAGGACGGTGTGTGTGTGTGTGTGTGTGTGTGTGTGTGTGTGTGTGTGTGTGTGTGGGACTGAGGCACAGAGGAATCGGGCGTATCAGGCTTTGATATGCACAACGGTACCTGCCATTGTTGGTTGGACCCAAGACATGGGATTTGTTGACAAGAAGCAAAATATAGACCATCTCACTATCACCCTTCACGATCAAAGCTGAGCCTGGCAGACACCTGACAGTTTACCATTTCCAGTCCTTCCCACCAAACCCGTCTCTGCAACGGCCGGGAGTCGGCGCTGCACCGAATCCGCCTTTCAGTTTCGGATATTAATGCAAACATATGGCAATGCTTGGGAATTTTTCTTTGCAGCATCAGGTCTGAGACAGTTTAGCCCCAGCCGGCAGCCTCCCGGGCTGGCTGCAGGTAGCGCAACGAGGAGCTCTAGTGTGTGAGAGTCCGACACACGAAGAGAGGAAAGAAACCGAACCTGTGTGGAAAAAGAAAAGGACGGAGACCGGGAATAGAAGGAGCGCGTTAGAGTCGGAGGACACAGCGTGAGGCTGAGGGAACCAGTTGATTCAAAAACAAACAAACAAAAAAAAAACAAGACACACACAGTTAAACCACCGCTGTAAAGGTGTGTAGATATAACAGAAGATATATAGGAGCTGTATACAGGACCAGAACCGGCCCAGGGTGCCGAGACGGCTCCCTAACGAGGTTTCCATATTCCTGCACACGCCGCCCGTTTCATGAACGCCAGGGTGAAGTCAAACAGCCAGAACATTTAAACTTCACCGAACCTCTGGGAGGTAAAACAGGTTTCCGCCCTGAAGCGCCTCCTCGTACTAATACTCCAGCGCTGGTAAACAGAACCAACAGGCCGCGACGTGTCACAAAGCAGCCTAATGTGAGTTTGCATGTATCTGATTGGTCACGCAGGTCAGCTTCCGCTTTCAGTTTTTTAGTAGCAGTTTAAGTTTTTAGTTTCAGTTTTTTAACTTCACAGTTTGGTTTTGTTTAGTTCAGCCTGATGTTTACTTTTATGTTTAGCTTGGTTTAGTTTAGTCGTCGTGAAGTTTAGTTTCAGTTTAGTTTAGTCACAGTTTAGTTTAGTTTAGTTTAGTTTAGTTTGGTTTGGTTTGGTTTGGTTTGGTTTGGTTTGGTTTGGTTTGGTTTGGTTTGGTTTGGTTTAGGTTTGGTTTAGTTTGGTTTGGTTTAGTTTGGTTTGGTTTGGTTTGGTTTGGTTTGGTTTAGTTTGGTTTGGTTTGGTTTAGTTTGGTTTGGTTTCAGGTTTGGTTTGGTTTCGGTTTGGTTTAGTTTAGTTTAGTTTAGTTTAGTTTAGTTTAGTTTAGTTTAGTTTAGTCAGTTTAGTTTAGTTTAGTTTAGTTTAGTTTAGTTTAGTTTCAGTTTAGTTTAGTTTCAGTGTTCCTTTATTTAATTGATTTAATCATCGGCATCAGCAATATCTTTCATTTTTCGCCGATTCACTGTAGCGGTTCAAAATGTAGCATTAATGTAAGACGGGAAGTGCTGCTAATTATTTTCTTCCACCTCAGGCGCTGAGCAGCATGCGACGGTTCAATTCCTGGTGGTTAAACAAAAGACTCTGAAGTGCTGAACACAGGCTGTGACAGACGGACCTGTTCACCCCACCACAGTCACATCCCTACAGTGGACGAATGAGTCACGGCTCCAGCTACGGGCTCTGCTGGTGACCTTTCCAAAGTAAATTTACTGGGCAAATATGATGTCGCGGACCCCCCCATCTCCAGACATGATGTGTCAGACGAGTGCAGCGACCAGGAGAGTTTACAAGAGGAGCTGCTGCAGGGTCGAACGGGCAGAAGTGACACCGAGTCATCTCACAGGCAGAGGTGACGAGCACCATCGGAGCGGGACTCCTGGCATCCATGACTTACCGCACCATGTAGCTAGGATAACCTCGTTACAGACGTGATTCTTAGAGACGGACATTCATTTATTCATCACCACGTCTGAGTGCTGAAACAGATGCAGATGTGCCTGAACATCCTGCTTCTCCGGGTTTGGTTTCGACTCTGGCAACAGCAAAACAACAGACTAGTAACAACAAGATATGCAACCGTACCAATCAACGGCGGCTTAATAAGCCACATAAATCAGGTGGCTTTTACAAAACGCACCATGTAGCGCACACATGCGTCGCTAGGCTTCTTCATAACGCGCAGCTTGTTCACGTCCTGTAGGGGAGCTTGAGCCACGAGCCATCGGTCCGTTAATAATCACTTCTCTGAATCCCCTCACAAGTCCACCACAGTCGACGCCAGGTTCAACCACCTCTCAGTCCATAATGCCACCTGTGCAGCCTCCTTCTCTTGTCCATTTTTAAAATGGGTTCACCGGGTAACGATTAAATTAGGATTAATCAAGGTAGACGCAGGCTCTGTTGGTCTGTCCCTCCACCACGTTAGTCCAGAGTGAAATATCTTCACCACAATTGGATGACGTGTCACAAGACATTCGTGGTTCCCGGAGGATGAACCCTACCGACTTTGGTCATCCTCTGACTTTTCCTCTAGCGCCACCATCGGCTCAACATTTAAATTTGTCCATTACTTGGGTTTAAGATCAGTCACCTGCAGAATCAATGGACAGCCGGAAGTTTTAGTTGGTTGACTGACAGTTAACTGGCAACGACTTTAATAATCATTTAAGTCGTTGTGTATGTAAAACCATTTCATGGTTGCAGCTTCTAAAGATGGAGGATTTTCTGCTTTTAATTTTATCTCTAAATTTTTTAATAGTTTGAATGGTCACGGTGTCACTTTGACGATCTGGGTAACTGCGACGGCATTTCTCACTATTTTCAGATTTATTTTTTTTTTTTACAAACCAAACAATCAGCAGATTAAAAAAACAATCGTTAGTGGCAGTTAATTTGCTGCTGAAACATTAGTGCAAAAGGTAATAAAATAACCCAGTGATATGAAATATAATAGTATAACTGTCACGGGGCCCATTTTTCTGCAGGGGGAGCTTTTACTTTCTGTTCTTTAATTACATTTTCCTGATGATACTCGCACACTTGCAGGTCTTTAACTTGTAACAGAGTATTTCTATAGCGTGGTATGAATACTTGTACTTGAGTAAAGGACGTGGATACTTCCTCCACCGCCGGCCAGTGCTGACACGCCACGGAGGGATGGGCAGTGTCGGCCAGCGACGCACCACTTGATAACGTGTCAAGACGCACTTCGTTCAGAAGCGAGTGGTGTGAGGAGTTACGCATTTAAAGTCGGTGACACTCCGTCACTTGGACGTTTGCGGGTCGGCTTGTTCACTGTCTTAAGCGAGTTCGGTCCCTGGGTTCAGTGGGCAGCCTGGTCCGGGGGTAAGCGGTAGCCCCGACCTGCGCCTCCGGATAATTCCAGAGTCGTGTCATTAAACCGTGGTGTGTTCTCGGCCAAGGCTCGCCACGGCTAGCGCGCACGTCCAGGAGCCTCCTCCTGCAGCTGAGCGTCCGAGGTCGGGATTACACGGGTGATGTGTAATGAGTAGGCTCAGAGGTTCGCGGTTGAAGAAGCGAGCGGCATCGCTCTTCGGACCAGCTCACTTCAGTCTTCTCCACAGGGGCGTCACCGGGCAGGCTCATGAGAGAGGAGGTGAAGTGTTTCACCTGGGACATTCAGGATCAGGCCGAGGGTCCACGCCTCTGACAGTAATCCATTCACCGTGCGTGCTCACAAAGCTAAGACATAAAGGCCGGAAGCAGAGACGGTCCCCAGAGTCCTAGTCCCTGTAGCCCCGGTGAAGGAGCCAGAAAAAAAAAATAATCCAGGGTCTTATTCTCCGTCTGCAACGGGTCTGCTGCCTTAAACCACGGTGGTACAAGCGTCCGGGAGGTGATCTGGGTTCCTTAGCCCGGGACGTGGAGCAGCTGGTGCCTGCTGCCTGATTCTCCCTCCGAAGACCCACAGCCCCCTTCACGTGAACCGGCAGGAGACAGCGAGGATGAAGGCAGAGCACAAAACTGTTTAAGGAACCGGAGGCACTAAGAAAGTGGGAGAAAGTGGTGTCTCAGTGCGCGAGTCTTTCGTCTTAACGAGGCTGAAGCAGAGACGTGTCTCTAAAATAAAAAGCCCGGACAGAGCGAGGGGGGTCGATCGGACTGGACTCAGTTTCCAGGGCCCTTTTTTACCGTGTGGTTTGCAGGACACTTCTGGCTTCACACGTTCAAACTGCGCGAACTTAACGAGGTTTCTGTTTCTAAACTGCTGATGCACCTCGTTAAGGAGAAATGTGCTGGGGGTTTTTTTGTTGCTTTGTTTGTTTGTTTGTTTTGTTTTTTTGCTGCATTCTCTCCTCTGAGGTTCTGGATGTGCTGTTGTGAGCAGAAGGAGAAGAGCTGATTAACGCGCGCCAAGGCTTCCGGGCGGCCTTAATGACCGCAGTGGTGTGTGTGTGTGTGTGTGTGTGTGTGTGTCTAAGCAGGTAGTTAGACACAGTGACCGAACTGGTGTGTGCGTCTGCTCCTGCTGGACGGGCCCAACGATGGTGGTTTCAACTTTTTTCTGCCGGAGCCCTCCGCAGTGCTGACGTTGGCCCTGGACGTGGCCTGAGTCAGAATAATGAGCTATGAAGTCGTCGCGCTGCTCTTAGAAAAAGAAAAACAAAAAAGAAACTGTCGTGTGTGCGTAAATCCCACAGAAAGCACATTTCACAGGAACATCGAAGTGGAAACGGTTTTGGTTTCCGGTCGTTTCATGTTCCTTTTTGCTCAGGGTGCTTCGCGGGTGACGACCTGAACTTCCCGCGGGCTTTTCGCGAGGGGGCAGAACCGATCGCAGCGGGCCGCTGACCCCCACCCCCTGCGTCCGACCGTGGCTACGCCCGTCAGCCCCCCCCCGCCCACGGGCAGCACGGGAACGGTTCGCAGCGGGGGTGGCGGCGGATTCCTCGGACGACAGCAAGTCATCACGATTACGAGGATTACGTCATACTGACTCTGACTTACTGGCAATTACGAGACGCTACGTCATAATTTACTCACTGGGCCACAATTACGATTTGATATAGTAAAGTATAAAGTGTTAAACGATCATTTCATCTGACTGAGCTACAGTCAGACTGCCAAGTATAATTATGATATCTCAGTTATGACTTAAAAGTGATGTTAATGAGAATCTGTCCCCAAGTTTGACTTTAGTTGTTTATCACTACGTAGACATTTCTTTTGTTCCCGTATTCCCAGCCGCGGTTCGGGCCTTTACGCGGCGGATCCACCGCGGGGCCGCTGGCGCCGTGCGTAACTCCGGGGGAGGCGGCGTTTATCGGCGGAAACATTCTCCCACATGGAAGCGAGACGCGGTGCGCGTCCGGTGGCTGATGCTCAGTCACAGTGGGATTACTGGAGATCTCAGCGGCGGAGAGTTAAGCTGAGGGACAAAGCGCGCTGGAGTATGCTAATGAGGACACATTAAATGCTCCTCTCTCTCTGTATCCTCGCCCCCGCTCCCTCGTCCTCCCTCCTCTTTACTGTCTCACCTGCCACTCACACCTGCAGTCTCTTTATTCCCGCCCGGGCGCGTGTGCAGAGGCTGTCTCTCTCACAGAGCTCTCTGTCCGTCTCCCCCCTCTCTCGTCGCCCGCTGTGATGCTGGTTTTTGTCCCACACGTCCTCACGTTGCTCTCTGCATTGACAGCCTAGCCCGCCCCCCCCAGCCCCCCTCCCGCCCCCGCCCGGACTCTCAACCGTGGAGAGGTGACCTGGTGGCTGATGACTTGACAGGTGTGTGGGGGGGGGCGGTGCACCAGCGCCACCTGGTTGTGAAATACCATCAATTACGCAGGATCGTTCAGTGTATATGTGAATGTGTCAACTAAACGTGGTTTAGGGCTGCAACTAACAATCAGTTCTACTATTGATTAACCTGTCAGTTATTTTCCTGCTTAACCAATGAGTTATTTGGTCGACTAGTC
Organism: Xiphias gladius; assembly: GCF_016859285.1. Lineage (NCBI taxonomy): Eukaryota > Metazoa > Chordata > Actinopteri > Istiophoriformes > Xiphiidae > Xiphias > Xiphias gladius. The sequence continues at coordinate 24,805,745 of NC_053402.1, read as the reverse complement.
GTTGCATTGACACCAGAAACCGATGAAAAACGTCCCTCGCAGTTTCCTGAGGACAGAAGTAATGTCATCGAATGCCTAGTTTTGTCCGACTGACAGACATGCAGATTGATGGGCTGTTACGACGAGAAAAAGCGACACACTTTCACCAGCTCGAGAGCATGACACAGGATAATGTTTGTCACTCTCGCTTGAAAAATTACTGAAACAATTCATCGATTATCAAAATAGCGACTGACGGATCGACTTACCGATTAATCATCGCAGTTCTAATTTGCTTGCGGTGTCTTCTGAGAATTACAGAGAGCCACGGGGGAACCCGACACCAGAAGGAAGAAAACCCTCGTTCAAAATCCCACTGACATTTGTGACTAAAAATCCAGCCTCGGAGACGCTCTCACCACTTTGCCACGTAGCTCATACGCGATGTGAAGGACGTGGGTCTTCTAAACACGCTAATAATGTTGTTCATTTGATATTTAACAGCGGGACCGAGAGGACTGAACTCTGCGGAAGTTTTTAGACAGCAGACGTTACAACCAGAAGGTTGAAAGCTTGACTTTAGCGAGAGAGTTGCTGAGTCTTATGGACACGGACAAAACCCAGTTACGATGACGTCACGCAGTTTTGTTTTGTTTTCTGTCCTCACAAACTAATTGTTTACGTTTTTTTAAAATCAATCAAAGGCTGCCTGCGTGTTACAAATTTGGTGAGACGAGCTCCAGCAGCACGAAAAAGTTAGGGAATAATCATAATCTCCCTGTTAGAAGTAAACGTGGCGATCGGGGCTCTTGGACTTCGGCTCGTCCTGCTTGAGAAGTGTGAGCAGCTAAAATCCAGCTCTACTGATCCGGGTTCAAAAGGTTTGATTCCTAGCGGTGGTACCTCCGGCATGGTTGTGCGCTCCAGCGAACACAAATGCCGGCGTTTGTGGGTGGGAAGCCAGTGAGGGATAACATCTTCTTCACCGCACTGGTGACTCCTACTGGCCAGGTAGGGCACCTGCACGTAGAGTGTTGGGATCTCAGGGGATAACATGGAGCTCCCTAAAGTTAAAAGCTCGGTGTGCTTCAGATAGAAAGCATCCAAAACACCTTTGAGATGTCGTAATCGTACCTTTCATGTGAACACCACAAATTCCTTTGAAGCATGAATGATCAACCTTTGACCCCTTGAAGGAAGTGAAACAAGCCTCCCCAGAGCTGAATTATCAGGAAATTCACTATATATTTTTTTTCCTTTTTTGGCCTCTTTTGTGGTACAACAGTTTTTATTTCCACACGTAGCAGTTAAAGAGCAACATGATCCTTCATCTGGATCTGGTGTCTGAGTCCATCTGATGAATCTAAGTTCAGTACATCCTCTCTTTTAGCTCTGGTTTTGGTCTCCACCAGCTCCTGAGGGGAAACATCTGGCTCTTTAGCGGCTAAATGCTCCACTGTGTTCAGCAGCCGCTCTCTAACTGTGTCTGCTGTTTGCTGCTGAGCAGGTAGAGGACGGTGGCTTTGTACGACTGTTTCCCTCAAGAGAGCTGAGACTGAACCAGACAGGAAACTGCAAGAGCTGCAGAGATGTTGAATAGTCTCTCTAAGTTATGAGTTTCACCTTTCACATTACACAAAGGTATTTTCCCATACCTAATAAAATATTGATTAGAGCAGCTTTAAGTATTGTCTTTGAGTAAATGCAGTTAGTTACGTTTTACCACTGGATAATAAAACATTTACATACGACCATGAAGGAGAAAATTAAAAAGAAGGGAAGTGATTTATCAGGTCTCTCTCCACGATTCATTTAGACTTTATTATAAATGTCTCCGTAGATGGAGTCTGAGGTTGTTGTTTGTTGTTTTAAACACGTCATTACTGTGCAGAGGAATTTCTTTCAGCAAATGTCACAATTCCAAAAAATGCCTTTGCCTCTTCCTCTCCTCTGTTCTCTGCTAAAGCAACTCGCCCTCGCAACAGCCAGTAACACCAGGTCTGTGTCGGCGCTGAGGCAGTATTGATTTACATGCAGCTGCTGGTTAGTGTGAATTATAATGTGGTGTTTTCTGTGACTGGAGGTTTTCAAATCCCAGAGAGTAGCAGAGAAAACGTTGGCAGGAGAATCGATTTTTTATTTTTTTTTTACTCTTTTCTGCAACACATGTGGTTGATTATCAATTAAACGTGAAGTGTGTGTGAGAGTGAAGCAGAGCAGTGTGGTGGTCGGTCTTCATTCTGCGGATAATCGAAGGTTTAAGAAATAAGAGGGAACAAGGTTTTCTAAATGAGCTTCTGCCACCTATGGTAACAATGATCGCCACCACCAACCCGCCCTGGCTGCTTCCCTCTACCCAGTGCATGCTGGGAGAAGCTCCAGGGGGTGCTGGGAAACAAACACGTTGTCTGTAAAATTTTAATGATACGTTCGGGATCAATGGATTTGCTCCTAGTCAGAAACATGAATTAACAACACTTCCTCATTACGTTTCCAACAAAACACATCCGTTCCAAATTTGTTGCACGTAAACAGAATTTCTAGGAGTGGAGGCTGGTGGAGCTATATGTCTAAATATATATATATAATAATAATACACATGTCTCTGAAATAAGCCAAACACATTTTCTGATGTTGTGCTTCCACCCTCCTTGGTTTTCACTAACTAATAATAATCATCATTATAATAATTACAATAATAATCAGCGCCAAAGCGCTGATTTCAGTCAGTCTGCCCCTAAAGTAACTTGAGGAGCGCGAACAGCTTCAGAGATTCTCTGTCCTCTGCAGTTGAAGTTTCACCCCTGCTTCACCTCTGATGGGTGCGGCCGGATGTGCGTCCTGCGGCTGCGCTCCAAAAGCCCGAGCGGTACAGTCCCCGTTTGTGCCAGCTGGCCGCGGTTTCCACTCCATTTCAACTGGGCGCACGCAGCGGCAGGCTGCCAACCTAAACCGCCGGCCCCGTGCAGCTCGCAAACAAAAGGCCCAACAAATGTCCCGACGGCGTTGGGAAAATTCTTTTGGCCGAATCCAGGTAGAAGAGGTGCGGCACCGTACCTGCCAACGCTCGAAGGCCGTTCAGTGACGAACGCGAAAGGTGACCACAGCATCTGCACTGATCACCGGCTGATAGAGATTCAACGTCGTGCCTGACACCCGGCCTTGATGTCACCTTGTGCTGGACTTCACGGCACGGGGGCAACGCAAACCGGCGGCCCTTAGTTTTAACTGAGAAAAATTTAGATTTTTACTTGTAAAGAGTGTTTTGCAGAGCTTGGAGCCGCTACTCTTACTGAGGGAAAGGATTTGAGCATTTCCTCCGCCGCTGCCGATCAGTCAAGTGGAAACTGAAATGACACAGCGAACAAAAGGAACCTGCGAGGAACCAACTCTGATCTTTCCGGTTGTGGATTAACTCAGGAAGCAACGCGGGTCAAATGTGCTACGCAGCTGTGGTGGAAGAAGTAGTCAGATCCTTTAATGTAAAAAAGTAAAAGCATGTATCTGAGTATTTATGGTGCTTCTGAGGGTTTTCAGATAACATGTGTCCAACCAACCCTCAAATAAATTCCCTGTCGTGAAGCTTAGAACAAGACTGTCTTTGAAGAGCTGACATTTTGGAGACACATGATTTGAGTTGAGCAGAAACGGAAACTAAAAGCGCTTAACGAGTGTTAAGCTGACCCGGACGCCTCGAAGCTTTGGGGCTTCTGCTGTTGCCATGGTAATCAGCATCCACGTCGGTATTCGAACGCCGACGTGGATAAAAAATTATCATTATATGTGCATCACCACAAGAATACCCAAAAGCCCATGAAATAAGAAATAGTCATCCAACATTATTCATTATGCACCAACATGAATTATTATTAGTTATTCTGAGACAAAGGACGTTCAATCCTAGTGGTGGTTCGCCTAACGTTGCCAGCACTGACACCGGGACAGTGACGCGTGACCACGTGACAGGCTTACAAGCTCCAACTATGCTCGCAAGACGTGGAAAAAGTCGAGCGTCTGGACCGACTTCTGGATTTGCGAAAAAACATCGAGCGCCGGAGGAAACAGGCAGATCGCGAATCCGCAACAAAGCGCAACGCAAAGCATTTTGTCCTCAGTCCTCTCTGACACGGACGAGCACAGCATGGACGTGGGTTGGTTTCCGATGAGGCGCAGCGGATTTCCTTCGTCAAAACTGCCGCCAATAGGTTACAAACGGCGTCGTGGGGAATAATTATTTCCTTCGGGTGAAACTACCACAAACCTGCACTTAAATTTAAAATAAAAAACGACTTTTTTTGGCCACTTGAGGGCAGCGCGACCAGCTGTGAACACGACACTGACATTTAAAACCTTTTAAAGTCGTGGACTGTTCGGCCAACGAAAACAGTCTGCTCTCACTCGACGCTTAAACTCAATGAGAACAAGAGACAGTTGTCATTTTAATTGGAAGCGCGAACCTCCCAAAGAAACCACCAACATCTCGTCAAAAGAGCTGCCACGGAACACGCTTTCTGCTCGCCTGCGTTCTTTTTTATCGCGTTATTGGCTGACGAACATTGAAATCTGAAATGTGACTGTTAAACACGGCGTGCAGGCTCTAGCGTATGCACACCGCGTAGTGGAGTAAAACCATTCGCCTCGGAAATGTAGTGAAGTAGAAGCACAAAGTAAAATAGCAAACAACACTATGTAAAGCACAAGTTAAGAAATGAGGAGTATTAACCCGGTAAACGTACTAAGTTACTTTCCACCGCTGGTTTGCACACGTGGCAGCAATTTTAAAAAGAGGAACGGACAGAAAAGGGAGGACGGAGAGATAAAGGATGCAGAGATAAAAATGGAAAAGCCTCTGAGAAGTGAAACCAGACCAGTAGAAGCAACCCCCCCCCCAGTATGACCAGGAGAGCTACTGGTGAAGATAAAGAACAATAATAACATTTCTTACCTTTGATTGTGTGAGAGGAGGAGATTCCTACACAAACGAGTGGATGTCAGCGCACGAGGGGTCCGCACTAACAGGTGGTGAGAGAGGCAGTGAGCAGCCCAGTGGTGGAGAGAGGTAGGGAGGAGGAGGAGAGGGAGGAGAGAGAGAGATCTGCCTGGGATGGATTTGGACTTTTAACCCTTCCTCTTCCTCCCTCCTCTGCCTCTGTTTTCGGTGCGATTTCAGGTTGTTTAATATCCTTTCACGGAGCCGCACATTCATCTGAAGTGTCAACAGCGATGAAGCTCGTGCTTTAATCACACTACACGTGTATTAGATTAACTCGCTCTCCCCCCCTCCCCCACCCCCTCTCTTTCTTTCCCAGGGCTGCAGATTGCAGGGGGAGACTGGAGCAAAATAATGTGCCAACAGCAGCATCTGTCCTTCGCTTTCTCTCTGTATAATTTGTGGTTAATGATGCCTAATGATACGTGTGTGCATCCAACACGCATGTACGATCACACATGGATGTCCATGCAGAGCTGCAGTCTTTATTACTCCTCCCTTCCAGGAAAGGGTGTAGATGATCTGGCCCTCCATCCCTCCTTCCCCCCCCGTGTTCTGGCCTCTTTTACTTCTCCATCCCTCACCCTCCTCTTCCTTCCTCAACCACCTCCTCCACCTTTTGTTCCTCCTCTGTTTCCTATCTCCTGCGGTCAGACTGATAGGTATCCCCAGGGTGAAAGAGCCCCTCGTTAAAAAGCGTAGCCCCACCACGCTCCATCCTTCATCCTCCTCACCCTCCTCTTCTTCTCCTCTCCCTGCTCTCTCTCCTCCACCACACACCACTCTCTTCTCTCCTCATCCCATCCAAATGCCAATCGGAACAACCACCATTTTTTTTTTTTTTTTTTTTTTTTTTTTTCCTCTCTCCTCTCTTCTCTTCTTTCTTGATATTTTTTTTTTTTTTTTTTTTTTTGAAAAATAAAAAAAATTTTAGGAACCACCACGGCTGCTTCTGCCGTGTTGGTTTTGTCTTAAAAGCCCAGGGGGAACAATTTCCTTCATCTTTCCTCAGTTTAGCACCAGCTGACAGTAGAGTACAGCTGAGAACCAAAGCAAACCAAGCCCAAGCCGCTCACCATCTCTGCTGCTGTCTGAGGAAAGCAGGCCGACCAGAGAGATTTTCATTAGATAAACAAATCACTGGGTCGCGGTCCCAAGAAGTGTACGCTTTGTTTGACAGCTACAGGTTTGAAGAGAGTTTTTATTCTATGTAATGTTAATGTTTAACGTTCTGGTTGGAAGACGTCTCCCAGCTCGACCGTCATCATTGATCTCAACTACACCTGTAAAGTTTCTGGACTGTTTCTTGCAGTTGTGAGGCTACAGTGGAGACAAGATCTGTCCACAGACAGACAGACAGACAGAGAGACAGGACAGACAGGCAGACTCCATTGACTCCATGTGCAGATGGACTGCCATTCAATGTTGAACAGACATTCAAGTTCCCCAGAGGATGGATCCCAACAACTTTGGAGATGCTCTGACTTCTCCTCCGGCGCCACCAGCAGGTTGACGTGTGTCGTTTTGGATGAAATAATATCTCGGCTTCTTTTCATCAGGTCAATTTGAATTTTTGTTTGTTTTTTTGGTTTGATTTCAAACCTGCAGAGAGAGCAAGCCAGTTCAGCCAGCCCCGGCTGCCTGGCGCTGCTTAGCGGGGGTGAGGAACATTCTGCTGCCGGTGTAGTTTTTTTTCTTTTTTCCAGAGCTAATAAAGTCAATTAGTTGACTGACAGGAATCCATAAATCTTTCAAATGATTTTTTAAAGCAGAAATGCCATAAAGCCACATATCCTTTAAACTGAATATCTTTGGGTTTTGCACTGTTGGACTGACAAATATTCTGACATTTTGTAGACCAAGTGATCAATATTAATTATAAAAATGGATCGTGTTTTTTTCGGTATGTCTGCATTATACAGGACACGGTCCACCGCAGCTCGTACTATGTCTCCTGGTCTGTAAGGGCAACGTGAAGCCGTGAACCAGCGTCCGCTGACAGCCGCCTCCGGGACACAGACACCGAAAGGACTCCCCACTCTGAATCCCCTCCACTCATTCGTCATTTTAACAGCTGACTCTGAGTGGACTCCCAGTGGCCATTTCAGTGTGATGCGCTCGCCTCCAGCTCGTCTCCTCCGCATGCGACACCGATTTTATTGCTCGTTTGGATTCTGTGCAGGACACACAGAGAAATGTAGAGGACGCAGTGTGAATACGTCATGCAACTGCTGCTGTGAAAGTGATCAAACACGGTCATTTTTTCCGTCCTGGTTTTTCCCCTTTCCCCCTGTCTCCTTGGTTGTCTCACCCTCTCCCTGTGTCTCTCTGCTTGTTTGTCTGTCCCTGGGGACGGCGATCCTCTCTGCACCTCACCTGCTCCTCATCATCTCATCAGCTCTTGAACCCCGGTTCTCCGGTCCCTCGTCGCCAGATTTTGCCAGTCTGCCTGTGTGGTACTACGTTAATGTCTCCTGGTGTCTTTGCTGCAGCGTCTTTGCTTTGACTAACCCGTATCTGGTCCAGGATCCCACCCCTCCCGCCTGGCTGCCTGCTGCTCATCTCACCCCCCGGCCTTCCCTCCTCAACGGATTCTCTGCTCCGGCCTCAGCCCTTTACCCGCTCTGCCGCAATTCCCTCTGCAATAAATCCGGTTCAACTTGTTGACACCTGAGTCTGTTCTACCTCCGGGTCCACTGAACAGCGTGTGGTTATAACAGAAGCAACACTTCAGATACAACACTGGGCTTTCGATTGATGTTGAGTGGAGTCGTGAGGAATGTCGGGTCTCTGTAAATACAACTATAAAGATCCGGCTCTAGACCTGCTCTAAGTGAAAAGTGCCCTGAGCCTCTGTTATGATTTGGTGGCTGTATAAATAAAACTGAATTGACGACTTACACGCGTGGACATTTTGTAAAACATTATAGTAACACATGTCGAGCACCAGATTTGACCGATGTTGCGTCAAACTTTTTTTTGATTTATAGTATTAGTGACACAAAATGCGACCAAACAGGAGATTATCTCAGATTCTGTACCACGGGTCTCTAAAGAACCAACAAACCTCAGAGAAAAAGCTTCGGAAAACAATCGTTTTTCACAATTTAAGAGACAGAAGTGGCTTGAAGGCTTAACTGAATAAAATTATGATATTAGGTGAGGTATAATATGGTCCCAGGTCTCTAAAGACCTGACGTTTATAAAACATCAGGTCTTTAGAGACCTGGGACCATCCGATGGGTTTCTGGCGGGTCAGAGTTTCTGTTGGTTGTCTGCAGCTTGAACGCTTCCATGGTCCAGTGAAATGTGACGCATATGTGGCTGGAAAAAAAAAAAAATCCAAAGATGTCAGTTAAAATTCCTTCTTAACACTAATTATGGCACCGTAGCATTTTTCCAGCGAGTCGGAGTAAGTAGCGAAACTTTATTTCTAAAGAACCTTTCAAAACCTGCCTTAAAAGGTGCTTCACATGTACACGGACAAATACATTTCAATAAAATAGAGAAGGGATTTCAGGGAGTTGACAAACATAATTGAACATCATTTAAAAGCATGTGTAGAAAACACAACACCACGGAATAAAAGGGGAATGCGGAGGAGCGTTGCGTACTACGCAGCAGAGTGACAAAGCTGACATGCTGACGTTTACACGGATGATTGACATCGCGCAGCTGTTGTGGCAAGAATGATGAAATGCCGTCTTATCTTGGACAAGTTCTGCGGCGGACACAAGTTGACGGGCACAAGTTTAATTAAAATCCCGGTGATAAAATGAGACTTTAAATTATCTCCCACTGGTACTGTGATTTCAGCATCTTCACTCACTGGAGCTATTTCTCATGCCCAAGCAAACACTCGCGATCCTGTTAATTATTGATGATAATGAGCCAGATAATTGAAAATGTTAACTGCCCTCCCTGCCTCCTCCATTCGTTGCCTCAGATATGTGCTGCCTGTGAAACAGTCATGTATTATGTAGATTGAGTGTTATTAACCCTAATAGACCTTAAGAAATGAGACAATAACCACTCAGGTCTAGTTTCATTTGCATTACAGATGCTGCTCCTCCTCTCACCCTTCGTCCACCACTCTTACTTTGTTAACCCAACCTTCATTTCTTAATCCTCTGCTAATGGAGTTGCTGTTAACATCATACGCCGTCTGTTGTCACATACTAATTTACATAATTAGATAGGGACAATAAATGCAGATTATTCAACACGGTATTTGTAGGAATGATGGTTAGGGTTTCTTCTTTCAGCTCATGGGGGATGGCGAGGTACTGTAAAAACCCTGGCAATCCATTCCCGCAGTTGGCGCCGAACTGCGCGCTCCCTCTCCGAGTCGTAACTCAGTTAAATCTGTGCACACAGACACGATACACATATCACTTACACCTTCCGAGCACATCATTCTCTCTGATCATGAATAAATCCACTTAGAAATATAGAAAAAAGACGCTCCGTAAAACTGCAGAACTTGCCGGAGAATAATCAGGTTTTTAGGTTTTTCCTCAGTATCACTGTGAACCAGTGAGAGTTGTCCGAACATCCACGGATACACTGCAAGCAGGAACTGTGAACAGCTAATCTGGAGTCATTTTCATGGTGTAAATTTCTTTTTTTTTTTTTTTCTTTGCTAAAGTGATTGACCTCAGAGGGGAAAAAGGTTAATGTGCCTTTGCATCACAGCAACAGGAGACTGAAGCACGTTTTATTGATATGGGAAAAGGCCTCTCAGATGAATGTCAGCCACGTTTTTGCTGATTCAGCTCACGTCTCCAGTCACCATACGGCGGCGCCGACTCTCTCATCTCAGTTTCTTCGAATGCTTCGCTCTCGTGGGTCCACACTTCAAAACCTCATCCCTCTGCACCTCCTGTCTCCTCAGCAAGAAAATCTGACTGTAACCTCGCTCCCCAAGCTGATACCCACCACCATCAACAGCCTCCCAGAAACATCCCAAAAGTTCAGCTCTGTCTGTGACATCATTGGTTATTCATGATGTTCTCCATTCACTCTTGATTAATTCTCCTCACCCATGCCTTTGTTTTTATTACATTTACACCCTGAAGGCATTTTGAGTTTTAGACATGGTAAAACTGAATGAACAAGACGGAAACTCTCTAAGGTTTGTTGGCACCCATGGAAAACCCTCAGGTTAGATAAGCTCGCAGCATCCTTCTCCTTAGATTACTGCAGATACCTGCAGAGATGACTGAAGGCCGTCAGTATATTACAGTTTGGACAGTCTATTTATCGGACTCAGCATCAGAGAGTACTAGTCCTGAATTTAATATGAGGTGTCATGACGCAGTGATGCTGTCGTAGCTCGGGACCTTTGTTGCATGTTATATCCCCCTATATCTCCCTATGTTTCCTCTTTGTAACGCTGTAAGGGGGAGGGGGTTTCAGACCCTTTTTTACAGTCTGACAAGCCCCTTCATCTGTAGCACGCTGAGTGCGCTCCTTCTTTTGGGTGGTAAGCTCACAGAGCGGAAATCCCAAAGGTTGCGGTTGCTCTGTCAATTACTGGCGGATCCACAGGGGTTCTTGAATTCATTACTCCCTGTGGAGATATGTCAGGCACGTCCAACTGGGGGGAGACTCCAGGAAAGTCCCAGAACACATCCCATCTGGCCTGGTAACGCTTTGGGATCCCCCCAGGGAGGAGCTCAAGGGAGTAACTAGGGAGAGGGGCGTGTAGGCTACCATGCTTCTACTCCAAGAACCCAGTAAAATGAAAAGTGGATGGATGGATGGATGGATGGATGGATGGATGGATGGATGGATGGATGGACATCTTGATGGACGGACAGATGGATGGTTGGATGGATAGTTGATGGATGGGTGGATGGATGGATGGATGGATGGATGGATAGACGGATGGACGGATGGATGGATGGATGGTTGGATGGATAGACGGATGGATGGATGGATGGCTGGATAGAGGGATAGATGAATGGATGGATGGATGTATGGACGGACGGATGGATGGATGGATAGATGGATGGATGGATGTATGGACAGATGGATGGATGGTTGGATGGATGGCTGGATGGATGGCTGGATAGAAGGATGGATGGATGGATGGATGTATGGACGGATGGATGGATAGACGGATGGATGGATGTATGGACAGCTGGATAGATGGATGGATGGATGGCTGGATAGACGGATGGATGAATGGATGGATGGATGTATAGACGAACGGATGGATGGATGGATAGACGGATAGATGGATGGATGGATAGACGGATAGATGGATGGATGGCTGGATAGACGGATGGATGGATGGATGATGTATGGACGGACGGATAGATAGATGGATAGATGGATGGATGGATGTATGGACAGCTGGATGGATGGACAGATGGATGGTTGGATGGATGGACGGATGGATGGATGTATAGACGAACGGATGGATGGATGGATAGACGGATAGATGGATGGATGGATAGACGGATAGATGGATGGATGGATGGATGATGTATGGACGGACGGATGGATAGATGGACAGCTGGATGGATGGACAGATGGATGGTTGGATGGATGGACGGATGGATGGAAGGATGGATGGCTGGATAGAAGGATGGATGGATGGATGGATGAATGGATGTATGGACGGACGGATGGATGGATGGATAGACGGATGGATGGATGTATGGACAGCTGGATGGATGGACAGATGGATGGTTGGCTGGATAGACGGATGGCTGGACAGATAGATGGAGATGAAGGCCAAGACTTCACTGATTTCTTTTAGAAAGATTTCTGCCAAAGTCTTTGATGCACACATTAGAATGATAAAACAACAAAAATACATCTGAGCTATTTCTGTGTTAAGCTCATGTTTGTGAAGCATTTCATCCTCTCAGATGTCACTCATTCTCTTAGCTTAAGCTGCGTTTCCTCCACCAGACTCCACCAGTCTGCTTCCTTTGGAATTGAGAAAAAGTAATTACGAAGGCATTAGCAAACATGTTTCATGTTCCCATCCTCTCGTAGATGGGAGATTAAAAGTGTCCAGAAGTATCCTGTTATTGTTTAATAAATCTCATAAACCCTTTGCTGGCATCCAAATGGAAATGTTCTGATGAGTTTTTGTCTGAGAGGATTTTATGTGTCTGTGTGAAAAAAACCTGAGATGGTTAACAGGCTTAGCTGATTACTGTCGAACCAAATGTTGGTTATCGATGTAAAGTTAAATCTTCTGCTGTATCCTGACTTCATTTGGAGCGCGGTGTGTCAAAACGGTAAAGGGTCAATCAGTACCAAGTCCATTACAGAAACTTCGCCTGAGACACAACATGGGATTGTTTTTACACCGTCTGCCCCTCGGCCACCTCGCAGTGACATTGGTGACATTTACCAATAAACAGGACCCGTTGTAACTACAGTTTGTGCTGAGTAAGAGCAGGTACATGAGGTATCACGGGGGTTATTGTACAGTTGGTGCTATTTTGTCCTCGTTACGTTTGTCCTCAAATTGCCTTAATTTGGTGCACTTTCGGTCAGGGTCTGTTTTTCCCGGTTCGGCCCCCTTAGTTCCAATGAAGGGGGATCATGATGCTGCAGCGTACAGTGATATTTCACACAAGGTGTTCTTTCAGCTATATGTCAGACGTTTGTGTTTGCCCCTATTAAGAGGCTAGGGGAGGGTGAGCCTCCCCAGAATGGTCATGGAGCTATTATGGTTTATTATGGAGGCTTCCTGTGAATTACTTCGCCCTCTGATTGCTATTTGGATGCGATAGCTAACGTTTTTAGCGAGGGAGACGGCTGAGAAACGACTTTTTTGATTATAAAGACCAGCGCGAGCTTTCCCACGACCGTTCCCTGACCTGGAAATTCGCTTTTCCCGTGTGGTATCGGTTCACGGTCCACAGGTGGGAGGTTGAAGGGTGAAGCCGTACGGAGCAAGTGGTTGGTGTTGCTGTGCTGAGAATGGACATCTGAGAACCACGTCTGTTTCTGAAGCAGCCTCACCCCACTGGCACTTTTTTATGGATTTTATCAACGAGAGCAAACTCAATTCTTTCAGCAAATGCATAGAAATAGTGGAGTGATGCTTAAAATGTAAATGAAACTATTTGAGTCAAACACTCCCCAACCACCCGATGCGTTTAATGTGGTTAAAGCAGGAGCGCCAGTAAATCAGCCCGAGTTGATCTATAAAGGAATCGGAGTGACTCTGACAGTATCTGCCGTCGACAGCTGCTTTCTACTGTTTGAAAAGTTTCTCCTTCGCACCATTAAATCCCTGCAGCACCTGAAGGCGGCAGGACACACGCGGTGATAAATCTGCAGCCTCTGATTGGAGGAGTGCCGCGCCGGAGCACAGTGTCTTCACCATGATTACCTTTATTAAACAGCAGGTTGCTACAGAGCGACCGCACACACCTCCACACACATCAGACGGGCCGGTCGGAGCTCGGTATCCAGCCTGTAACGCTGGGGACATCAGATTACCGGAGCGCAGGGATCCTGTGCGTCACGAGCCTCGTCTCCAACTTTAAAAGCCTTACATCCTGCTGCCACATGTTGCAGTATCATGCGACACTTTGCAGTAGGGTGAAGACTGAAAAAGCATCATATGAACGGCTTCACCAAACTATTTTTTAACTGTGTGTTTCTTTTGCCATTAATTAACATCCAGACAGTTTTTTTTTGCCCTGCTGCACCTCGGCTGCGTAAACCAAACACAGTGCGTGCGGCCATCACCTAACGCCCCAACCCCCAGTGCTTGCCTGGTCCGCTCAGAGCCCTGACCTCAACCCCACCCAACACGTTTGGGATGAACTGGAACACCGACTGAGAGCCAGACCTTATCACCCACCGTCAGTGTGGGACCCCCACTGATGTTGGGATCAAGTCCCTGCAGCCGGGTTCGACATCTGGTTTTGAAAGACTGAAACCGGCAGAGTGGAGAGTGGAAGAGCGAAGTGCATCGTCTGTGTAGCCACGGCCCGACGGAGATTAATTAGGGCTCCATTTGTAAAAAAACTGCATAAGTGCATTGCAGCATTTCCTGGGAATTCTTGGCTAAATCCACTCACTTTTCCTGGGAAAAATATGACGTGGAAACCCAGGATATTTCACGTGTTTTCTGGTCGGAGACTGTCCTCACCAGCATAACAAGAGCATTGGTTTTTTTTAAATCTTCCATCTTTGTTATCTTTTTCTTCTCTTTTAATATCCTTGGGTTTTGGACGGATTGTCCAGACAAGATATTAGAAGGCGTCGCCTCGACTGTAGTGTCAGCCTTCCTTTTTGTCCTCCTCTCTCTTCCTGCTTCTGTTTCTCACCAGGTGAGTAAATCTTTAGACGCTCTCTGCAGACAAACACAAAGGCTGTAGTTCCACTTTATCTTCCCCCTTGGTCCGTCGGCGGGTGGATGCTCTGCCCTCCGCCGCTTAAGTAGCTGATAATGATCTGATGAACCTGTAATTTAACCACCAACATCAGTTAACAATCTGTGTGTGTGTGTGTGTGTGTGTGTGTGTGTGTGAAGTGCAAGCGTGCTTGTGTAATCGTGTATTTGTGAGTGAGCGGTGTTTACAGCAGCCTAAAGAGCCATGTGGTGCTGCTACGGCGGCGAGGCTGACTCTGAAGACCCCTGAGGGTCTGCGGCCGGGTCATCCTGAGACGACGAGCCTCGTCCACTTTGATGTTCGCTGGCTCCCTCTGAGCCTCGTTATTTTTTTTACTCAGACTCTTCCTCTCGTGCCGTGTTTCCTCTCCATTTTCAGACGCCGTTGCTTCTCGGCTCTTTGTAGACTCACAGTTGCACCTCAGAGATTTTATAAAGCTGCACTGGTTAAGGATTTTTTTTTTTTTTTTACAGAAAATTGCGATTCATTACAGCTTCCTGTCAAAACACAAGAAATGAGAGCACTGGAGAAAACAACTGATTTCCAAGGAGCTTTTTTCTTGTGTTTGGTTTCCGTGCACAGACTTGTTTTTACGTCTCTTTAAATAATACGACCATATTATTCCTGTTGACTATAACAACAAAATCATAGTCTGCAAACTCCTCCAGGATTTTGGAACTGAGATATTATTTTGTCTGTTGCACTTTGTTATTTGTGTTAATCCTGTTTGTGTTATTTGTGTTAAGGATTGAAATAATTTCATATTTCCCTCGCGTTGCGCCTGTTTTTGCGTAAAAACAGGTCACGTTTCTCTTCCATCCCATGAAATCAACAATTCTAAAAGTAAAATCTTCTCTTAAGGTCCTCTCAAACACCAACGGACGGATTGGAAGACAACGGGTCCCTGGGCACACGCAGGTAAAATATAGGACCCCCAGACTGAAAGAGATTTGTAGTCATTTCGCATCACTTTTCGATTGTTTTATGTCTCTTTGAGGTCTCTGGTCTTTTTTCGTTTTGCAGTCATTCTGCGTCTCTCCGTGGTCATTCTGCACCTCACTGCAGTCGCTTTGTGTCTAGTTCAGTAATCCAGCCGTGGGTCCTGATGTAAGCAGGGTGACAGCTGGACCCAAAGGAACTTTGGTTCACAGCCAGGCATTAAATATATCAATCACTGGCATGTAGAAATATGCTCTTACACTGAAAATGTCCCGTTTCCCAGCGTCAACATGCGTCAGTTCTCCAGGAGAAGCAGCGATTCTTCCTTTTGTCAACGCATCCCAGCTCCTGTACCCTCAGCTCGCTCTGTTCGCGTGGCTTGCACCGCGTGTGCTACAGGTGTGTGTTGCATTTAGGAGTTCAGTTCATTTACTTCGAGACAAAGACAAAGAAGCGTCTAGTGCAGCTTGTACCAGAGGAGTTTGGATGAGGAATAAACGTTCCTTCGTCTAGATTTTAATCAAATATTAACCGGTGTCGTCGGTTAACACTCTGACTAAGCTTCACAGATGCAAAGGGGCTGTATAATGAGGCTTGCGTACATAAAGAGTTGTTTCATAAACTGCATGAGGAAAACTCTCACACTGGTAAAACACATTTACCCTTTGCAGAGAAAGCATCATATTTCCACTGACTTTTATCTCAGAGCTGTGAGACAGACACAGTCATTTCCTCTTCCACGCTGCGCATTGGCCTCATTGATTTCCAGATGCAGATTGATGCGTTTAATAGTCTGTCCAGATAGGGCAACAAATCCCAGTTAAACAACAGTGTGCAACGCAACTTGCAGTGTTATTAGATTTTTTCCCACTTGTAAATCTTTTTCCAATCCTTCATGCGTGTCTCAGTGATGCATTCAGGAACAAATTTACGATTTCTTTACTGCCATATGTAAATGGGAACAACAAATGACTCTCATCCACGTGTGGGATTCAGTTAGTAATGTAAGATAAACTCTACAGGCGCCCACATGTGCCGTTAGCTACTGTTTATCTGTATCACTTTGTCTTTTTTTAATATTTTCCACTTGTTCTCGTCCCCCGCTCTGCTTTAATCGTGTTTTCCTGAAGTCCCCGGGTTCTGTGCCTCGGAACGGACGTGATGTGTGGGGTTCACAGGTGGGGTTTTACAACTTAGCCCAAGAAAATGACGTCTCCCAGCCGGTTGAGCAGAACAAGTACGGTGTGAAGAGTCGGTGCAGGAGCTCAGAGCAGGGCTGTTTGTGCCGCTTGTCTTTCAATAGAAAATCCTGAATTGTCTCGCATATTATGACTGAATCGTTCTCTGGTGTTGCAATCACCATCACCATTACACACACATCACCGTGTTTCGGTGTGTGCGGGTTATTTCTCCGTTACAGTCCTCCGACGATTGAGCTGCAGAAGCCCCCGTCCTCAGTTTGAAGCTAAATTCACCTAACAGCTGGAGATGAGGCTCTCGCACGAAGTCATTCTTCAGCCTCTGCAGATAACCTACCTGAATGGCAATTTCTGAAATAATTAAGTTTCCGGTCGCTTCTGCGTTTTGCAGCTCATCGTGACCTGCTCCGACTTGCCTGGAACAAACCGAATGTCTGCAGGCTGCAGGCTGCAGACTCTGACGACCGTCAGAGGCGTTAGATCAGGGCGCCCCGGGTGTCCCAGCTGCTGATGAGGGGCTTTAAAGAGACACGCTGACGGCGGCCCTGAGGGCTCGACGCGCCGCAGTTCAGGAAAATACAAGCAAAAAGAGAAAACACAAACAAGTCCGAACCCAAAAACATCTCCGCCAATTCCGAAACACAAAGCGCAGCGTTGAGAAAAAATGCCTGGTACACGAGATACAACGCAACCTAACACACAGATGTGCTACAAACACGGAAAGCAGCATTTCAGTGTTTGGTTGTGTTTTGCGTTGCAGCATCTTTGTAAATGTTTGTGCGCGTGTTGTGAAATGTTCTTAGTTTTTGCCTGTGCTTTTCTTAAACTGCATTTCTGTGTTTGGGGGAAATGTGGTTTGAAAAGCTGAGGCAAACAGTACCTACATCTCCGGCTCGGCTGACAGCATGTGTGTGTGTGTGTGTGTGTGTGTGTGTGTGTGTGTGTGTGTGTGTGTGTGAAAGGTCAGTTGCGGGCCTCTTTATCAACAGACCTCCCAGGCTGTGTGAGCCGGTCCTGACCTTTGGGGACCACACCACACCGACTCACTCACACACATTCGTACTGACACACCGGCGAGGACTCGAACTGACCCGGGTCCCTCTCTAACCCTCCGCACGTGGACCAAGATTTGAACTCTACATCACACACATTCCCATCAAATCTACCGTGATGGGAAGCGGCATCCTGGGTTTCCATTCTAAGTTACTTTGCCATTGTACTCCACTGCATTTATTTAACCACCATATGTACCGGTTACTTTGAGGATTAATATTTACCGTAAGTTCTTTTCTTTTTAGCTCGCGACTCTTTAAAATGAAGCATAGTTGAACTTGAGGCCCCTGTTGACTGAATGCATACATCTACTGGTTCACACAAAAAGTCAGTTTCCTCGCTTTATTTTTTTTTTTAAACGGGTAAAATTGTCCAGTCACTGAACAGGAAACAGGAGGAAACTGTTTAGAGGAGAGTAGGAGAAAATAAGCAAAACCTTCTGTGGCAGAACTATGTGGGTTTTTCCAGTTCCTTTTTTCTGTCGATCATCTTTTGAACACCAAGATTTATCCCAGCTGGAAACCGACGGTAACTAAAGCAGTTAGAACCAGCTCCACCTGCGAGTGTTGAAATGCTCCGCTAACTAACATCTGCATCACGCCAAACCTGACGACGTCGGAAATCGCACAAAGCACAAACTTTTGCAATACAGAGAAACTGCTCAACATTTTGGAAGCTGTGCTCAACTGCTGTCTTTCTGAAAGTGATGCATTCAGATGGAGGGTCGGCCCAGCTTAGCATAAAGACAGGAAGCAGGGGCAAACACGTGGCCCGGCTTTGTCTAAAGTTGAAAGTGGATCCAACGAAGGGCCACAGCGTGTGGTTTTAGAGGGGACTTACCTGCTGGAGAACAGACCGAAACCAAGACCTGCGCTGAAAGTCACGAGCAATGCTGCTGCTGCTTCTCAGCCTTTAACAGTCCTTCATGACGTGTCTCTTTTTCACCCATCGACCAGTTCGTATAAAATGATTTCACGGTGGAGAAATGAGTCGATATGTTGTCGGCATTT
This sequence comes from Xiphias gladius, assembly GCF_016859285.1. Lineage (NCBI taxonomy): Eukaryota > Metazoa > Chordata > Actinopteri > Istiophoriformes > Xiphiidae > Xiphias > Xiphias gladius. The sequence continues at coordinate 24,787,198 of NC_053402.1, read as the reverse complement.
GCTTTACGAGATTATCGACCCTTAACTTAGACTCAAGACCAGGGGAGGAAGGCAGCATTCACTCATTTACTACCATTATATACGACTTTATACTTCCACCACACTTCAGAGCCCCTCGACATTTATTTCACAGCTGTAGTTACCAGCTGCTCTGTACATGATCTACATGCACTGACCAACTTAGTGTCCACTTAAGCACAAAATGTGATAGATCGATGTAGAATAACCTGCCAAGCTGTTCCTAAAACAGTTGGGTTTATTTCCAACTCGACCAAATACGACGGTAAAATGCTGAAGCACCGGTGATCGCTCCCCTGCGGCAGGTTACATACAGTCATGATATGAGACTCAACGGGATCATTTTTCTTCTGTCACTGCTGATACTTTAACTGCATTTTGCTGATGATGCTTCTGTACTTTCGGTACTTCTGGCATTTCTACTTGTAATTGAGTATTTTTACATTTCGGTATTAACACTTTTACTTGAGTAGAGAATCTAAATACTTTTTTAATTCTCAAACCAACTCCATAAAAAAGGAGGAAGCTGGTAAATGTCCCCACCATGTGTGATTTTCCTTTATCTTTATATACCTGTGATACTTGGCCTTTAAGTATAGGAAGACGAGATCTCTCTGCCTCTGTCTCTCTCTCTCTCTCTCACACACACACACACACACACACACACACACACACACACACACACACACACACACACACACACACTCCTGCCTTACCAACAGTGGACTGTCAGGCTCTGCTAACCAAGTGGGGACCACGATTTCTAGTCATTTTGAAAAAACAAAAAAAAGAAGGACAAGTTTTTAATTTAAGGTCTTGTTTCATATTATAAGAGCGAAACTTCGTCTTTAATTGTCTTTTAAAAATTGTCAACCCTGGCTGATGTCTACCTATCAAAGTGGGGACCTCCAAAACCCAACCCTTTACCCGGACCCTGGCCTAAACCTGATTCAAACGTGAACCCTAAAAACCGGGTCTTAATCCATCAAACAGCCCCTTTGAAGGTGCGAGGACCGGACAAAACGTCCTCACTTTCCTAAAAGGTCCTCAATCCGTGCGGTCTATAACTCAAACTGGTCCTCACAAAACTAGAAGTGCAAGTACACTCACACACACGCACACACACACACGCACACACACACACACCAACGTTCACTTTATTAAAAGCAACAGGTGTCACATATGGGACGCGGTCGCCTGTGGCAGCAGCAGGGAATTTGTTCTGAGGTCAGTAGTTTTCATTCAGCGGTTTTGAACAATACAACACTTTCTCGTGTGAAACTCAAGTATATCACGTGGGGGGGGGCTCCTCGGCGTCGTGTTACGTCGCTTTGACACGAGCCTTTGGGCCTGCTGTACGGCGGCGGTTTGAAATTCTTGATTGTTCTTCCTGCTGCCAATTTCTCCCTTGGGGTCAAAGTTCACCTCAGCTATGTGCCGAGGGTCCTGCGAGATCCGGGTCATTCCGCAGTTACGCGAACGCGTCACACAACCCGTCTCCTGGCACGTTTCTTATGGTCCCGTGCGGACACTCGCACCGCGGTTTACGGCTCCTGTGGGTCGTACCCGGGGGGGGGGGACCCGCCGCCTACAGGCTCCTTCGGGCCGGACGCTGCTCCCTGCTTCGGCACCGTACATCGGCGCTGGACATAGACTGTGGGATGCAGAGAAGTCCAACGGGAGAGAAATCAGTTCAGTTTATATAAAAAGGAAAGGAACAGTGGTAAAGGACACACGATATCCCCACAAACGAAATACAGGTAGTCTGAACTCTACGACCGAATTTAGGGTTTGTGAGAGAGGGAACTTTGGGGCCTATTCCACGGCCGAGACGCCCCGATGCTGCCTTCACCTAAGCGCGTCCGGTGCGAGACGCCGTACGAAAGAGACATACCGCCACGGAACCGCGAAGCACGCGCTCGCACACGCCTACGCACAGAAAAGCATATCATATTACACACTCATAACAGACAAATCTGTGGTCTCTTCTGGCGATCCTGAGGACTAGTTGCTAGGCAACCAGGGGAGTTTCTAAAAGCACCGGTATCTCCTCTGCAGAGGGGGGAGGGGGAGGCGACGGTGTGTGTGAGACGCTGGTACAGACACGTTGAATTGGAGGTCGTTTGGTGAAGCCGCTTACGTAACACCGTTTTGAAGTTGCCGTGCCGGATCCTCCTGATCCCCGTTTCCGCGTCGGAGCCAAATCCCGCTGGCGGCCGCGTCCGGGCTGCAGGTGCACGGCGGATTCGAACCGTTCTGCTTCCTGTTTGTCGAGGCGACGGCAGATTTACTCGACAGCGTCAGTACAACGCGCCGCCAAACCCCGGGAGCCAAACGGTAAGTCGGGATTAAACAGAAATAGACCGAGGGGGCCCGGCTCAGATCACAGCCAGCCGTCGTCACGAACCGGGAGCTCCTTCACAAAAACCTGTGACTGTGTCCAACCTGCTCCTCCACCCGTCCTCACGGGGACAAAACCGACGGTGCGTTCAGGTGTCGGACATAAATCTCCAGTGTCATGTCAAGTGTCTCAGGGTTTCATGGTGGGGTTTTATTCTTTAGTAAACACCTGCACACAAGGAAGAAAACCAAAACAACAGTGACAGGTTGAAGTCAACGTGAGACCGGGACACGCAGGGACACTGAGGTATTTACTCCAGCCCGTTTCATCACTTTACCCGGTACGTAAGCCCAGTGGCAGACTAAAAACTGCAGCGTCACGCTCAAACACTGTTTTCATTTAGATGAATCAAATACTGATCTGAGATCCCTCAGATGAATGTGGGGGGGGCAGAGATACCATGTGGGGTGAATTAGAGTCAGAAATCTTCCTCCTTCTCAGAGTCCTAACTCGGTCAGATCTGAACACACAGACACGAGACAGGTGTTGATATGATTCAGTGAGACGTCCACTTCCTGAGGACGTCATGATCCCTGCTCCAGAGGCTGCAGAACTTCACTCAGAATCCTCAGGTTTTTAGGTTTCCTTCAGTGTCACAGTGACCCAGTGACGGTTGTCTGTACGTCCACGGCTACACTGTGAACGGGAGCTGGTCACAGCTGATTCGGCAGCTTTTAATGGGACAGTTTGACTGAAGGGAAACTAATGTAGTCCAGAAACAAGAGAAATACCTGTAGTCAACCTCACGTGACAAGGTTTTTTGTCTGTCCTGAGAAACGGATACGCGACAGCATGTAGACGAACAAAGAGTGGTGTCCCTCGGCTGTGGTCTGACTGGGCTGAAGAACTGATACGAGAAACGACAGCGTGGGGAACCTTCCCGGCGCCACCGGGTCTCTGCGACACAAACCGAGCGGAACACGGCGTCTGTGCTCGCGCAGAGCGAGATGGTCGATGGACCAAACGCCTCGGGTTTACGCTGCAGGTCACTGAAATTCAGCCACTGCCCGCTGAGGAGAGGCTGCCGCGGATGACAACGTACAAGGGCGCGGTTTCAGGCGCCTCCCTCACCCGATGTCAGGACCTGGCCGCGGGGAATCACGGGGAGCACGCGGTCAGCGAGCTTGGTCTAACGTTTCCGAGGTCCGACTCTAACTTACAGTCTGAGCTCCACGTGAAGTCGCTGGTTCAGTCCAGGTACATTGGAAGAATCAGACAGAGCCTCCAACCCGCTTTCTTGTTCACCTGCCTCAGCGAGTCTCCGTCTCCGCTCTGGCCAGTCCAGAACTCTGCAGCAAGGCGTTTAACGAAAACCAAACCTAGATCCCGTCTGGACACAGTTTGGGCTCCGTTTCCGGAGTGATTTCGAAGCCTGACTCAAGGCGTCAACAAGGCGCCACATGTTCATCTCCAGCCCTGTCTCCTAGAAATGACCTTTCTATCTGACTTGACTGCAAATACGTTTTGTAGGAAACGCACGACTGTGACACCAGAGACCAGGTTCAGATCCAGAGTCCCAGCTGTGGTTTAGACAGCAACGGCTCTCTGGTTCAGGCTCAGGAAAGATGGAGGTTTTGGTTCGGTGTAAATGAACGGGTTGTGTCTAAAGCCACCGTGACCTTTTCCTGGATTAAACCAGACCGGGGTCTTTCCCGAACCTGAACCAGGTGCTGTGAGAGTCTGAACAGAACCGTAAACCAGTTTAATGACGCTGGACTCACTAGAGGCGGATCAGATATAACAAATATGTCGTCTTTGAACTGAAAGATTCAGTTTCAACGTACATGCGACTCTTCGGATACGTAAGTTAAAATTTCCTCCTCGTGATCCAGTCACAATTACGTCTCCTAAAAAACTTACTTGCTGTTGCGGTTTATTTGTATATAAACATCATTTCTCGGAGTCAAGGTTGGCATCTCTGTATTTTAAGACGCTTGTTGACCTTTGACCTCTTGACGGAGCCTCAGGTATTCAGGACTTCTGACTGGTGCTTTTTGTTGCTGTTGCTCCGCGACTCAGAGAGAAACAAATCAGCTGCATCTTTAAAAAAAAAAAAAAAAAAAGACCCTAAAATCCTTTTTTGTCCTTTGGGCTTTTTCTTGATTTAATAACTTTTACTTTACGAGTTCTGCTGGTTTTCTGTCGTCTTCTCTGGAGAAAGCAGTTTTGTTCTTCTGGGGACCGTCAGCTCCGTACTTTACATTTCGATCCTTGTTTTCCGCGTTCGCTCGATGGATTTTCTGTTCCAACATTTCCACACTATTCGCTGCATTAACGAGTATGTTGAAACAGCCACGGGGAGTTTTTACAGTGTATCCTGATGCAGGGGGAGGAGATATGGCTCGAATAGAACAAAATCACTACCAAAATGTTCACCCTCCTCAGGAAGGACGTGGAGGCAGAAGCGCTGCTTTAATTCGGAGAAACACTTGAAACTGCAATCGCTACTTAACCTCAGTTTATTTCACACGGGGCTTGGATTACCGGGGGGGGGGGGCATAGCGCGGGCAACTGACCCCCCAGATGCCCCAGGTTCATCGACATCGTCGACATAATTTAATTAATGGCAGATTAGTGGCCCCGGTTTCGTAAATGACGACTGATTAAACGTGTGTTTCAAAGGTCGTATTATTCCATCACGGGAGAACTGCGGGGCTGCGACCGACATTTATCTTCGTCAGCTGATCCGCCGCTTTAATAATCGATCGACTGTTTATTCTATGAAATGTCAGAAAACGGTGAGAAATAACCATCATTATTCCCTGAGGCCCGAGTTAACGTAGCGTTTAATGGGGGTCAGCGGGGGCCGAACAAGACACGTTCGCCCCAGGACCCCGCAGGAGGTTAACGCGGCCATGATTTCACAGCGGGTTGTAAAAATGCCGCTTGTTCGGACAAACTTAGACCCAAAGACTGATGAATGACATGAACCTGATCTCCGGCCTGCAACTGCTCTCATGACGGATTATGGGAAAGCGTCAGGTTTGAGTGGTAACAGCCAAACGAGGTGCGTTCACCTCAAAGACCCACCGTTAAAATGTTACTCTCTGATTGAAAATGTAGTTGCATCCCCCCTTTGGCCCCTTCAGGTGCATCCCGACGTCCGGTCTGAGCTCTGCGGTCGGAGTTTGTCTGAGTTATGTAACTCCAGACTGTTGCGGAGGCTCCTTTTCTAGAACTGCAGCCCTGACACAGCAGAACTGACGACTGAGACGGTCTGACGGTGGCCAAAGCGCGACGAGCTCCGTCATCCAATCAGCGGCGGCGCCGGGGAAGTGCAAACTCACTCAACACCGGTCCTTCAAGGCTCGTGTGATCTTGTGAAAGTCCTTCACGCGCTCTGCGGTGAGCTCGGGCTCACGTTTGAAGTCTCGGGATTGTTAAGGCAGTCGCTGCCACCTGCTGGTGGAGCCCAGCTTCACACCCTGCAGGTCTGAGTTCTACAGGCCTGCGGGTCCTGCAGAACCTCTGCAGAGTATTACAGGACCTGCGTATTTCTGATTTCCGTTCTGTGACAAACCATCGGCAGCGAAATCTCCCAGAAACCTGTAAACCACCCTGAGCTCAAACGCTGAGGGCTTAAGGGCTGCACCCCCATGAACAGAGGTGGGAACTTATTATTCAACCAGAACTCCACAGGCATTCTTTCCTTACTTGGCAACGTCTGTTTAAAATAAACTTTTACTCCACTATTTTTGTAAACAGCTGTAGTTTCTAAATTTACACTCAAAACATACGGTCTTCATTGTGACGTGTTGCGGTCTACAGTGTGCGTCTAGCTACGCTACATTAAGAATTTAACCCAGGTTTTCATACACGAGTGTTCAACAGTGTGACGCGGCGATTCCCAGTGTGGGGGGGGGTCACAGGAAGGGAACGACGCAGCGCTCATTACGGCTACAGCAGCGACGATGGTCCGTCGAGCCGCCGCTTTGGTCCCAGCTGGCGAGTCCGGGAGACTCCGCTTGGTGGACCTTGGACTTTTCGTCGCGGTTTCGAGCGAAATGTCCCGACAGCCGTTGGATGGATTGTGGTGGGTTCTGCGCCGCACCTCCGTGCTCCCCCGAGGATGAGCTGTAATACCTGTGGTGGTCCTGGCCAGTTAAACGGGGCCACCACACAGACACACAGTACACGTGGCAGACTCCATGCTGCTAGTGGCAGCGTTTGTGTTGTCAATGTATTGTGGCAGATATCATTTGTTTTATGTACATTTTTACTTATTAGATGTTCTTAATGAAACAAAGCACATCTTCACACGTATGACAGCACTATTCTTTTATTGCATTTTATTCAGCTCGGGGTGGGGGGGGGCAGCAAGTCCAAAATATCGAGGACCACCGCTCTGACAGGAGACATTTAGTAAGACAATTCTTTTTATATTTCACTGCTAAAACAAGCAGCCGTTCAAGAATTTTACCTACATGATCCAAAAGTGAAAAAAAAAAAGTTTAATAGTAAAAACACTTTAAAAATCCATTGAAAACCTGTCAACATATAGAAATCATCCAACTACAACCACCACAATCACAGTGCACCATCACGGTCCAACCAGGGACCAGGTGCACTCCGCCACAGGTGAGTGCTTTACAACACCTACGGGCCGAGGAGCCACGGTCTGCTGCCTGTCGGAGGGAGGAGGAAGACGATGAAGACCCTCCTCGCTGCAGCTGCAACATCTGGATCTGCGGGCTCCTCTTCGCGCCCAGGTAGAACCTCGCCCATCGGAGCTCAAAGACGCTCCTGCCGTCTTGCACGTCTCGTTCTGTCGCCAAGGAGGCCGTGGTCGGTGTCCGGGATAAGCCGTCCGAGTTGCTCTGCGTTGGAAAAACAGGAGGTCATGTCTGCTGTATTTTCTTTTTATTATCATGTGCAAATAAAGTTCTAATAAAACAAAACAAAAAAAACAGTTCATTTAACTGAGTAAATCAAACATCTAAACACAAATCCTACATTGTGAAGTTCCCGGTGCCAGATGTCATTCAGGAATTGACTTATTCAACGTGTCTACTGATTGGTGGACAGTAGAGTGCGGATAAAACGATCCCGCAACCGCCAATCACTAAGTAAACGACCTCTCTCCAATTCGGCCCGTGGTGAACAAACAGTTAAGGCTCCTGTCGGTAATAAAAACCAGCCTCTGAGTCACGCTTGGGCCGCGACCGCCCACAGCCAACGCACACAGGACAGTTAAGAAGGAAAAGAAAAAAGGTTCTGAGAGGAAACTTGATTGGCTGAATGAAAAGATCCTCGACACTCGATCTGCCACCTCTGCCTACATTCAAGGTTCTATATGCCAGACCCTATTTAGAATTTGGCCTTTTTTTATCTACTCATCCCAGAGCACATAGAGCGATTCAGCAACTTCATGGAGCGAGAGTTCAACTTGCTGAGCTGGTCATTTAGAGCCAGTCCTCAACACGCAGGTCCCTCCCCGCACCCGTCGACCCGCTGCTCCTACCCTCTAAAGTTCCACATGCCAGATGTGGCTCAGAAACTCGCCAATTTAACCGTTTTTTACTGATTCCGTCCAGGTAGGGAGCACATGAAGAGATGCGGCCCCTTCAGCGGTAAGGTACAACGTTCCCTCTGAAATCCGGCTCAAGGTCGCGCAGCGCTGGACCACCAGGATCCCCTACCTCAGTGGTCACTCTTTGGCTCGCTTCTCGCTGTTCTGCAGTTTGTCCACGATCTTGCGCTCATGCCCAGCGGGGTTGTGTCTGTTGGTGTTGTCGCTGGCCTCCTTCTTTGTCCTGCCTTTGCGAGCGGAGCCTTCTGTAACATTAAAAAAACACACGAACGAATCAAAACAAACAAACAAACAAACAAAAAAACCCAACTGCTTGTGACCCGGACTCAGTCGAGGTTCAAGTTGCGAAAAAGTGACCTCACCTGCATATTTGTCGGTCAAGTTATAATACTCGTATTCATCGTAGTACTCGTCCTCAAAGCTGGTGGGTTTGAGATTTTTCACGTCGACGTGACTCATGTTTGTTTTCGCCGAAGTCGCTCCGGGTGAGAAAAACAAGCTGTTCGTGTCCGGGCTTCTCGGGGCGGTTTTATAGCCGGGACGCGCGGCTCCTCCCCCGCCGGCTCTCCTCCTCCTGCTGCAGAAACGTTGCATCACTTTCTGCCCCAGAGAGGGTCCGAGAGCGCAGGAGGCGTCGGGCCGTTTGCGCCAAAGTCCGTGTCCGTCCCGCGGGCAGAAAAGCCCCCGATGCTCTCGGTCGGAATCGAGATCATTCGTGTCTCCCGATGCGAGCGCGGTAATATCACACGCATCGTCCTTCCTCGCTAACAGACGTGAATCTCTAGAGAATTTTTCCTCAAACAGGAGGATTTCTATCGCAAACAGGTGGAAATGTTCCCGCCGCGCCGCCTGTTTCTTCACTTGTTTGAAGAAAACAAGGTTTTTAGCTCGGAATCAGACATAAATGTCAGGATTTTAGGAATACTGAAGTCAGGAACCTCCCCCCAACACACCTCCCTTTGGAAAGCAAAGCGAAAATATAGTCTCTACTTTTTATGTTTTCTGGATTTGTCCCATTTTATATGTCAACTGCTCAGTTATACTTCCTGCAAACTTTATTTCCCAGCACGGAGGCGGAGAAGCGGTTTTTAAATTTGTTTATTTGTTAGTCTGTCGTCCAAAGAGTCGGTAAACATTCAAACACACTGAGTCAAAAAAATACTGGGATCGGCCACGTGGGAGGTTTTAATGGTGGAATGTAGACTCCCCTCCGAACCCCCCCAAATTCACCCAAAAGATATATAAGATAAACTCGAGTGAACGCGAGGCCCCGGCGTCCTCAGTGGCAGCCACGGTACGACCCCGATGAAAGACATCAATCGGAGGAGTTTGGCAGGTTGCACTTTCTGGAAACACTGAGTAATTCTGCTTTATGATCCGGTTCTGTGCTGCTTTCAAGGCGGTTTATTAGCACGTGGACTCTGGACTGGATTTGGCTCTCCGCATTTCCACCGCGGAGTCTGACCTTCACTTCTGAAACAGTCGCTGCCAACTCTGTTTTCTTTGTTTATCAGCAGCTGCGGCCTTCACACAGCCCCGACCTGATTCGAAGTCCTGCCCTTAAAACCGGCCCAGACCTTGGGTGTTGACATCTCATCTCAGTCATCTAGTTGCCGTTTAGCACCCTGTGATATTTTCCTGTAAAACAAACTTTGGACTGAACTTATCTGAGGGTAAAAGTGCAAAGGGACTGTCTGGTTTGTTGAACCTAATTTATCACCCTTGTGTCCAACTGAAGAAAATGAATTTGAATTTAACTAGAGGACATTCTTTATTTAATCACATACAGGAGTTCTTTGTTTAAATCAAAGTCTTGTCTTTTTAACTAAAGAAAAATAGTAAATGAAACATTTTTCAAGCTGTAAAACACTCTCTGAACACCTTTATAACATCCACCCGTTTCCTGCCGCATATCCGAAGTGGGGTCGCGGTGGCAGCAGGTTAAGGCAGCCCAGACCTCCCTCTCCCAAGCACGGTTTTCCAGCTCCTCCTGGGGGATCCCAAGGTGTTCCCGGGCCAGATGAGATATATAATCTCTTGACATGAAGGAGCAGCGGCTCTAATCCGAGCTCCCCGCGGATGTCAGAGCTCCTCACCCTGTCTCTAAGGCTGAGCCCAGCCACCCCACGGAGGAAACTCGTTTCAGCCACTTGTATCCACCACAAACACCCCCAATCCTGCAGACGCTACTCCAATCCACCTGTCAATGTCACGCTTCATCCTACCCTCACTTGTGAACAAGACCCCGAGATACTTAAAACTCCTTCGCTTGGGGCAGGAGCTCCGTCCCAACCCGAAGGGAGCGACCCACCGTTTTCCGGCAGACAACCAAGGCCTCAGACTTGGAGTTGCCGACCCTCATCCCAGCCGCTGAAAACCGCCCCGGTGCATGCTGAAGGTCACGGTCCAATGAACCCAACAGAACCACATTATCTGCAAAAAAACAGACACAAAACCCACTGGAAACCTGTTTGACTTCCTGCCGTGAATACTGACGAAACTCTCACTCCAGTTATATCGGGACCATATGGTTCATAGCAACAGCTCCAGAATCCCGTATTCCCACATAACCTCCAAACAAGATTCCCCGAGGGACCCGATCGTGTGCCCTCTGCAACTCCAAAAAGCACATGTAGATGGGATGGTCCAGTGTCCGTCGGCCAGGACAGAATCCACATTGCTCCTCCTGAATCTGGGTTTCGATGATTGGTCGGAGCCTCCTCTCCGGCACCCTGGCATAAGCTTTGCCTGTGAGGATGAGCAGCGTGATGCCCGGATAATGTGAGCAAACCCTCCGGAGGAGCTGATGAGGAGCAAATATTTGAGTGGGTTGCAACCCTGACAAAGTGTGGAAATGCCCAGACTATGCTGCAAAAGGAGGGATGAGGATAGATTAAAGAATAATGAAAGGGTATGATGACATAGTTTGTCCTCGGAATAACTTAATTTCCTAATTATACTAATAGGTTTGGTTACTGACAGAATCAATGTGTTTTCTCCAACTCAAGTTCTCATCGATTAGGCGCTTAGATGCCTCGCCTTGAGGCATAACATTGTTCTCAAGTGAGGTCTCGTTGAGTTTTTTCAATACCTCTTTTTGTTACTGAAAAAAAAATCTTAATCTGCAAACATTATGGGAGAAACTACACGTCTGGTCAGCCAGTTATGTAAATGGGGAATAATAGTGGCCCGAGAATGGAGCCCTGGGGCGCACCACGCTGCAACTGTGCTCTTATGAGAATGGCAACCCTCCATCCTAACAAACTGTTCTCTGTTGCAGATTTTAGCCGTAGAATTGCTGTGTCAAAATTTCGTAATCCAAAGACATAAACAAAATGTGCCGGAAGTGAAGCAAAGCCGTGCAGATGGTTTATCAGACGTCTGCAGGCAAACAGAGTCGACATTTTGTGGACATTGTTACATCACATGTTTAGCCTGATGACACAAGTGAATTTTTTCACAAGAAAATGTTTCCTGGTGCAGCTCTAAACACAAACGCAGTTTATAACAGCAGAGGGGAAACGTCATTTCACTCTCCGAATTCGAGCCCCACTCATCCTCCCATCATCATGCTCTAATTACAGGCGCCCGACTTCCTCCATCATCCAAGGTTAAAATATGCTTCGGCTGCTACAGTGAGCCATGAGTTTTAGTCACTGCCTCTGCTATTGCGACTGCGTTGCCAAGCAGAGCTGGAAGACAAACGGTGTTTACTACTTTGGAAAAATGCTCTGGAAAGGGCCCGCGTTCGTAGGTTTACTTCAGAAGAAGTGAACCGTTGTCCGCAATAACTCTCCCTCAGGTTTCGAAGGTTAAGATGAAAGTTGTGGTGGTGGAAAAAAAAAGGGAAGTTGAGTTTGACGGTAATTCTTGACCTTGGAAAACGGAGAAACAATCTCCGCTCCGTGTCCTGTCCCGGCGCTTTGGACCACATCACATGGTTCTCATCAGCAGAAAAAGATGGAAATGTTGCTCGGAATCATGGAAAGTTTGAACATCTACATTTCCACGGCAACTGAGAAAACTTAAATCTTCTGATGAGGTCCATGTGATGGGGTTGAAAGCTCCGGCACATGCAGAGCCTTACGTGAAACTAGTTCATCCAAACAAGGGAAAGTTTAGCTTCACTGCGAGGCAGAAAATCTCTTACTTTCCCGTTTTGGGGATTTACTGCCCTCAGATCAGTTTAAGAAAGAAGAAATGAAGGACAGAGGAAAAGAAGAGTGAAAAAAATGAAAGAAGTAAGGACAGAACCCAGAAAGGAAAGTAAAAGGAGGGAAAGACAAGAACGAATGACAGGGAGATCTGCTGATATCTCATGTGGAAATGTAAAATCTATACATGTAAACTGATAAATATGAAACCTCCCAGATGAAAGATTCTGCTGCTGAAAGACCTGGTCTCAGTTTGAGCAGCCGTGGATTCAGTGCTAGGGGGAGGAACTGGGGCATCAGACCAGGGTCATTATCAGGGGCATCATTACGGACTCTGAGGCCGCTGTACATTCAGCTTTGTAATTCAAATCCTGCTATTAAAACTTATCGGGGCCCAGCAAACAGCTTGGTGCCGATTCCAGAGGTTTCCAGGGTCTACTCTGAGGCCAGGGCCCGGACAGGGCCAGGGGGGCACGAAGCCTTCACCGAGGAGCCAAGTTCACAGACGGGTTTTCGGTGGGGCACGTGTGACGGGCGCCTTGAACGCAGCATCTCGAAAACCCCGTCATTCAATCACGAGTTAAAGGGGAAAGCGACGCCCTGGTGTTTATCAGTGACCCACCACGTGTCCCAGCTCGGCCGCACCACGCGGAGACCATCGAGCGTCTGGGTTTTATTTGTTTGTTTTGGTTTTATTTATTTTTTTTACCGTAAAAAACAAAAAGACCCAGCAGCTGTGACCCTGCTCCTCCCGCGGAGACTCCTCCTCGCGTCTGGAAGGTTCCCGCCTTCCCGCCCGTGAACGGTCACGTCGCTGACCGTTCACGGGCGGGAAGGCGCGTGACGAGGACGTCGCTGCTGAGAGGGAGGGGAAACGGAAACCGGGCTGCGGGCACATCCCGGCGAGTCGGCGCCCTCGGTCCCGGAGGGGAGCGCCAACAAGCCGAGGGACCAGCCCCGCTCCCCGCTCGCCTCTGCCAGCCGTGAAAAACAGAGCAGGGGGGGTCGTTGTCCCGATCTGGGCCGACTCGTTAACCTGCCGGTTTCACGGTCTCGTTTCCGCCTCCTCCTCCTCGCCGGCTCGCGACACTCAGTACAGTAAATATTTGCAGAAATGTGAGCCAACGTGTCCGGGCTGTCACAGCCTGTCCCCACGTCTGCCTGTGCAGGAACACGCGCACAAGCACGTTTCAGACCTGCACGCGCACAAGCACGTTTCAGGCGTGCACACGCACATCTCGGACGTGCAAGCGCGGCAGCTGAAAGCCGGTTCCAGATAAGATTTCGTGCAGCTTTATGGCTCGAGTTCACTGTTTGCACTGGTGAATATTAACCACCTCTGCAGCTCCGGGTAAACACACTCTCCTTCATCTCCCCGCTCACGCCGTCCATTTTAACCCGGTTTAAAACAGGCTCTAACAACAATCACCCGATTTAAAGACGCACCGCCCGACTTCTCCCGAATTGTTTAAAATCACGGATAAACAGGTCATAAACGGCGGCCTCCGACGTGGGCGTGGCCGTCAACCCAGAGCAGATGTCGGTCGTTAATTCCACTGGCCCTCTGGTCCCGGTTGCGGGACGACACCTGGCACAGGCCGTGCAGCGCGAGACAGACCACGTGCAAAGTGCAGGATCCACGTTTCACACGTACCCCGCTGTTCTCTCGACGTCTGGACGATCAGACCCGCGGTGAGTCAAAGGCTGTGCGCAAGGTGGAGCAGGGCAGAGCCTGCAAGTGCTAATAATCAGTTTATGAATGGATTTTTAAGGGGGTTCTTCCCGAGGGCTTATCACTGATCTATAAAGCACTGGTAAATGGTTTATGAGGCGTTAGTACGGGACGGGCAGGCCAGCAGGGCGCAGACCTCGACCAAGGCCGACGTCGCACAACACACACCAGCCTAAGGAGGAAAAAAAACCCTGTCAAATTCATAGTAAATGATCCGGATCTGGCCCAGAAACGTTAACGGGGTCTTCCCTGGTCCGCGTCCCATCCCTCCGCCAAGTGCAGTCGTGTTTCTGTGACCCCGCTGACACAGACACACGGGCGAAGACTGGACCTCCAACCGGTGTCCTACGCCACACCCGCTGCTCCGCTCCCCCCCAGGTGGCGGCGGTGTGCACAGCAAGGGCGGTTTACCGGCTCGCGTCGGCGCCGGAGAAGAAGGAGCCCTACTCCGTGTAGCTAGCGGAGCGACAATAAATAAACAGAGAAGCTACCACGGTAAGAAGCCTCACAGAGTGCGCCAAGGGGGGGGAAACACGCATATCGTCTATATTGCGCTATCAGACAGGAAGTATGCGGTGTCGGGGTTTTTGTTGCCCGAGCACAGATCTCACGGTTTAGCCACAAACCCGGCTAACGTTAGCGAAACCAGCCAGTTGCTAACCGAGTTAACGAGCACTTCAGCGGCTGTAACGTTATCAAACCTCGTCCATTTCCACCTTCAACGTAAAGTTAGCATTTAAGACGAACGTACGAAACAGGGTTACGCGTTTTTTCCGCCCAAAGTGTCACAGTTGTGGTTGCAGCCTCAATATGAGCCCTTTTTTCCGCAATCGGAGAAGTTTAAAGCCGAACTCCCTTCAGAAATCCGTCAATTCAGACATTGTCTGTTTTTCAGAAAACCCAAATAACCTGATTGAGCATTGATTGAAACTTCTTAAATCCACTTATTGACTCGGCTTTCTTCGGGTGCACAGTTTTAAGACTTTGGTAAAATTATCACCATTTGGTTTGTGCTCTTACGAACTGGTTCCAGTCATGTTTCCAGCAAAAACAGCGCCCCTTGCCTTTAAATCGACAGATTTTCCAACGAGATTTGTATGTATCAACGCTGTTGCAACAAGACTCTTAACCTAATGTGAAAATCTAAAAGGTGCGGATATGTCAGCTGATACCAAGATTGCCGGGCTGCTCACAGAGCTCCACCAGCTCATCAAACAGACCCAGGTAAGGCAGAAGCATCAGCTGTTGAGGTTATGGGTGGGGGTGCTGTCACGTCACGTTTTTACATGGCCTCAGGGTAGGATGCTGCCTCCGTCAGCTCATGTCAGTTCATCAATAATCCCCTTTTCAGGAGGAGAGGTCACGCAGCGAACACAATCTACTCAACATTCAGAAAACACACGAGAGGATGCAGACGGAAAACAAAAGTCAGTCATTACATCGTTAATACGTTTTCCATTTCCAGACACTGTGTGACAGATTGACAATCCTCACACCAAATACACGGTTGTTTCTGTCTTTCCTATTTAGCTATTCTAACTATGTATGAGTGGCTGCCACGGTATTCTGTATGACTCCCAGTTCATGTCCCCTGTCTCCTCAGCCTCTCCATACTACCGGACCAAGCTGAGGGGTCTGTACACCACAGCCAAAGCAGATGCCGAGGCAGAGTGTAGGTGAGTGGCCACACACTTGCTCTCTTTGAACACTACCGCCACCGCACGGACATGCGTTAACCACTGTCTGATGTTTCTTTATAATCCTGATAGGGATGATATTGTCTTGTTCACTTGTTTTTTCTTTTCTCCCCCACAGCATTCTGCGCCATGCTCTTGATAAAATTGCAGAAATCAAGTCTTTGTTGGAGGAGAGGAGGATAGGTATGAACCCTTATATCATACTGATGAATTGGTAACTTTTTGTTTTTCAATATTTTTTTAATATACGAAATATCTTTTTTTTTTTTTTTTTTTGCAGCTGCTAAGATGGCAGGAGTTTACGGCGACAGCGACCCTCCAAGGAAGACGATGAGGCGCGGGGTCCTGATGACGCTCCTCCAGCAGTCGGCCATGACGCTCCCTCTGTGGATCGGAAAGCCGGGGGAGAGGTAGCTGCCACTCATCCAACCTCAAAAGATTCCCAGCTGAGGAGTTTTCCAAGGCCTGAATACACTACCAGCAGAGCTCTAATAGAAACCGGGATACTGTGGCCTGTAAACACCTGACCCAGGTTTCTGGTCCCCGTCTGTCACCGGTGCAGGTGTTTCCTCAACTCGAGTTAGTAGTTAGTCACCAAAACCAAAAAATAAGATGGAGAAGAATGCAGAATTTTCCACATGTATTAATGTAGAGGACACACCTGATCCATTACTGCTGATCAGATGAAAGTGATGAGTGAACTAAACTGGTTCATCCT
Source organism: Xiphias gladius (assembly GCF_016859285.1). Taxonomy (NCBI): domain Eukaryota; kingdom Metazoa; phylum Chordata; class Actinopteri; order Istiophoriformes; family Xiphiidae; genus Xiphias; species Xiphias gladius. The sequence goes on along the minus strand of NC_053402.1, from coordinate 24,770,948 downwards.
CACCTGTTCAGGTACAGTCAGTGCAGAAATACTTGTTTAGGAGTGTTTTCTCTCTTCAGCTGGGGGCTTTTGAAAGAGTTCTGGTGACCAAATGTTGCGTATTTGAACTTTTTAAGTCGAGGCGAAACCTGCTCCACAGACAAGCTGCTCTGACAGATGGAAGATATTTTTTCCTGCCCCTTTGTAGAGATGCTGCTCTGCACTCGCACTCACTGAAATCCTAAAAAAAACAACTTGTGTGCAAACAGCCGAAGAACTCGAATGATGCAGAAAGACTCGTAAAATGTGTGGTCCTCTGTGTTCACCACCCGCAGCCCCCCTCCTCTGTGCGGGGCGACTCCGGCCAGCAGCGACTACGTGGCCAAACAGGGCGACAAAGTGGCAGCGAGGGTCAAAACTGCGGACGGAGACGAGCAGTGGATCCTGGCTGAGGTGGTCAGCTACAGCCACTCCACCAACAAGTGAGAACGTCACACAGTTCAAACGCACACGCACACACACACACACACACACACCATACCTTTGTCCCCACACCGTAAGACGTCCAAATCACGGCTGGACCGAATATGAAGAACATGTGGACTCTCAGGAAATCAGCAGAATGTTCTCTAACAGATCTGACTTGTCATCACTTCTCCCTCCAGATATGAAGTGGACGACATTGACGAAGAGGGCAAAGAGTGAGTTCTTTTTAATAGCTTCACGTTCTCCATCTCTGACATTTAGTCTTCTCTGATTTCTGTGTCTCAGTTTTTGCCTCCTGCCTCTATCACTGTCCTCATGTCGTCCTCCTCTGTCTTTCCTCTTTTTCCCACATCACCATTTTATTTCCTTGGGTCACTTCTTCAGCGTATAAATATCTAATAAATTATTTATAACACACCGTTCATGCAGTTGCAGGCAGATACAAGGACATTTTAAAGGTTTTATTAATGTGCAGTATTAGCTCTAACTCTGCCTAAGACCTATTTGATATTATTACAACTGTCTTTTACCATGGGTCCACTCATGGGCGTCCACAGGAGGAGTTAAAGTTGTTAACGGTCTTTGAACAGGTTAGTCAGTCTTAGCATAAAGACTGGAACAGGAGGACACAGCTAGATGGTACCAAACCTGGCAACCTCACTGTGAGGACGTCAGGAAGCTGCACACGGTCGCTGAGCCCGACCGTCGTTTAACAAGACACGGTGCCAGTGTTAACTCCTCCTAAAGCCACAGCATCTTCTGGAGATGAACCGAAGGGAGAAAGATTCTGTGAAAAAAGGAAAAGTTTTGTTCCCGTACACTGATGGAGGTGCACTGTCTTAGAGGGTAACGTTGGCATTGTTCTATATTTGTCTTGTCAACAAATTTCACGTTCAGACTCAAACCAGTAGTGTTAGTCCGTCCCACAACACCTTCCCTCCTCCGTCTGTGTCTCTCAGCTCCGAGCTCATTGGTTCCCACTGGAGACGTAAATCTCAAAAAACTCCTCACTAATATAAATAGTTTCCTTTTTAAGAAAGTCTCAGCAATTTTCCTAAAACAGCTGCTCACTGTAGTTTTTAATCAAACAAACAGGAGGAAATTTATAGAGCATTTGTTGGGGACTATTTTCAGCGGCGGATGAATCCACATTTGGTGCTGTGGTGAGTGTATCAGGCTTTGATATACACGAGTAGTTCAGTGTCGGTTTCAGTCTGTACATGAGATTTGATAAGAAGAAGAAAAACGTAGACCATCACCAGACCCTCGTCTTCCTCACTCAGACACTGAACAAATCTGGTATCTCAAACGTCTCTGTGTAACTGTGTGTGTTTGTGTGATCAGGAGACACACTCTGAGCAGACGGCGGATCATCCCTCTGCCTCAGTGGAAGGCCAACCCAGAGACGGATCCGGAGGCCCTGTTCAGTAAGGACCAGCTGGTGCTGGCCCTCTACCCCCAGACCACCTGCTTCTACCGGGCCCTCATCCACACCCCACCGCACAGGGTGAGGATCTGCTCACAGCTCAGGGGTAGTTTTAGATGCGACTTCCCGGCCGGAGCAAAAGGCTCTGCTGTGGCCACGCCGATCTCTGAGCGGCCGAGTCAGGCGGCATCGCAGAGTTCAGGAACAGACCCGACTGTGCGTGAAGGCGTCTCCGATATCAAGCAGAGGAAGGCAATCGGGATTTTAGAGCCGATACAGATCACAGATGGGACCAATCAGATACTGATTACCCACTGGTGTCTGTGAGGCCCATCGCTTTCCATATCAGTTACCCGCGTGTGTTTATTTTCCGTTTCGTTCGTTCGCGGCACCGATGATGCGGCCGACGAGCAGCCTGTTGAAATGAGCGAGCGTACACGTCATGCTCTCAAATTCTGACTCACTGCTGCTGAAACCAAATCATCACCGTTGCAAAGCTGCAGCCTCTAACTTTAGCGTTTGTCTGTCCACAGCCTCAGGACGACTACTCAGTGCTGTTTGAGGACACAACGTACGCCGACGGTTACTCCCCCCCCCTTAACGTGGCTCAGCGATATGTGGTCGCCTGCAAGGAGAACAAGAAGAAGTGACGGAGGCCGAGATCTGAGGGCCAGACTTACACCGGAAGACAGAGATGAAGCCTGTCTGGGAGCATGGTTATATTTTGAAATGGCTCTGATTTCAACTTTTATGTGAAAAGCTGTTCAGGAATAGAGCGAGATTCGGAAAAGTGAAAAATCCAAATTTGAAAAAGTGGCTTGGAGCTGGGGTGGAAGGTATTTAGTCAATCAAGCAAAAACAGGCCTGAACAGATTTTTTTTTAAAAAGAGAAAAAAAAATGTAACATCCTGTATATGAGACTGTATTTGCCCAAATCACCACCAGACACACAGAAGGAGTGAAATGAGCCACGGAGACCTGAACGTCTCACGGGGACACACATTAGCTGTGTCCCAGATCCGCACTGCATCGTAATTCTGAGCAGGTTCTGGGTCTGCAGTGTGTTCACACCGGAAACGTGACAAAACAAAGCGCCCCTGATGTTGTCGTCTGCTGTCGGCCCACAGTGAAATGCAGATCCACATGAATCGGCGGTGGTTGGAGAAACGTCAGAAAACCAAAAATAAGTGTTACACTCCCAGAAAAACATTTAAATTGGCAGCGGCGTTTTACATGAAATCATTTCCTGTTACCACGAATCGGTTTAGTATTTTCATTTCTTTTCAGCTCACTCTACAGATCAGTGTATATACTTAGCATGCAGTATGGAGCTGGGACACAACAGCTGATCGTGTCCTCCAACAGGGAAGTCGGACGTCTGTCCCACCGACTCGGAGCATTCTCTTGTAGCGTCTAGTCGCCAGTAGAAGAACAAAAATCACTGTAAATATCCAGATGCTGTTGCAGTGGATCTGTTTGGTGTCTCTGACTTGAAAAAGCCCAATTTTAGGGCCTAGAGTGTATATATTTTTTTCCAAGCCAAGTGTTAATGATTGTTGTGTGTAGCAGAAACTTAAAGACCTGAGAGAAGAAATTGTGTTCGTGTTTCCTTGCTCTGTGTTTTTACTGTCCGGGGGAACACACACAACACACCCACGTTAAACACACTAATGTCCAAGCGCTAACCAGAGGGGCCTGTGTTTGACGTGGAACAGCGACTCTTTAGGGTCCTGGTGATGTAGAAACGGGGAGTTTTATTTGACCATAGTCTGGCTGCTACAGGATTTTTTTTCTACCTATTTCGAGGTTAAAAACTTGACAATATACGTCGATTTTTTTAAAAACATAACGTACAAAATATTTTCAATAAGGAAAACAGTTTCTAAGTGACCTCGAACATATCTTTGACATTCCTGTACTGCAATTTTGTTTTTTTAATGTGCCAGTATCATCAATACTGATACACCCGTGATCGACCAATATCAGTCGGGCTCTGGGACGTATGAGGAAGTTCAAGCACGAGTAATAATCACAGTATAAATAATCTATAACAATATATCAATGTTTAATGTGCAATCAACATAATGCGCAGAATGCAATTGTAATACGTTGATTTGCGACATAAGATAAAAGAATATCCTGATACAGTTTATGATATAAAACAATTTATTAATAATGCACTGACATGTTGGTAACGGCGATAACACGGGTATTAATATACATTTAACGTGCATTTAAAACCCGTTTCTGTTGAGATGACCGGAACGGGAGTGGACCCGACTATAATCAATTATAAAAAATAATCACTAGTTGAAGCCTCGCATGAAGCAACTTTGAGCCGCTACAGCAGTGAAATGCTGTGTAACAATCCTCGATATTAACTTCACAAACAGCAGTGTAGCAGGCAAAGGGGCCGTTCTACTGCGGCGAGTACTTTATTTTCGATACTTCAAGTACAATGTCCCGGTTATGCTCACATATTTCTACTTCAGTGGCATTTTGAAGACACGACTTTTACTCGTAATGGGGTATTTTTTTTTTTTTTTTTTTAACCGTGTGACGATAGTACTTTTACCGAAGTGAGGGATCCGGGCACTTCCCGCACCGGGGAAAAACCCGCCACCCGGGCCGTGATGTCCCACGGGCCGTGAAGGCAGCAGCGCCGCGCGGAAGCGGAGCAGTCATGGCCGAGTCGGTGAGTGTTTGACGGACCAGCTGGTTTTTATCGGTAAAGAAACTCACTAAGTCGGTGGCCGGTGTCAAATATTAGGAGTGTAGCGGGGTTCTAGTTACGCGAACCGCCGGCGAAACGTGAACAGTTCAGCGGCGAAGCCACGGAGACCGACGAAACTACCGACGGCGGAGACGAACTGTCCGTTAGCATCGGTGCAGTCGGAGGTTAGCTCCGTTCAAAGTGATTCAACGTGAGTTCTTCAAAATAAAAGCCGGGAGTGGCCCCAGTGTCGCCCGGCGCTGCGTTTGGTTTCATTTCCAGTTTCTGGTGATAAACGACAGTGACCGTCAAACTTGGGGGTTTAACCGCGCGGTCAAATCACGACACTCCGCTGTGTGATTGCACGTGAGCGCGTTAGAGGAACGGCGCAGAGCCACGTTAAAAAGCGGTTCTCGCCCCATGGAGGGGTATCACATCGGGGCCCAGCACCCCAGCTCCACCCCAGCTGCACCCCAGCTCCACCGCAGCTCCACCGGGGCTCCACCCCGGCTCCACAGACCACGACAACCCTGAAAACCTGACACTGGTGCAGACATGCGGGCGACGTCCTGCTGCGGGACTGACACCCTCTGTAACAAACGTGCTGAAGGCCGTTTAAAATGTTATCTTATCGGCAAAGTGAGCAACTTTAAAATAACTTAAAATAAATATGACTCAAATATACATTAACATCTTCAATTGAAACAAATGGACATTATCATGTACAGAATGACATGACAGACAGAAGAATAAAACCAGCAGCAGATTTTCTCAGAGGCCAACTAGAGAATAAGCAGCTGTAAAAGTGGGAATGGAAAACAAGGCGAGACGGAAATGAAGAGGCCTGATGGTGGCGCTAGAGGAAAGGTCAACTGGTCAGCAAAGAGATAGGTTTCTTCCGCTTTGGGTCTCAACAAATTTATGGCAACCCAGCCATCATGTGTGTTTTTGTTTCAGATAATAATAATGATAATTATTATCATTTAAAAGGATTTAATCATTTTTCCTAATTTTCATAATAATAAAGAAGGAACCTCCCACTGACCCCGTGCCGTTATGCCAACCGACATTGTCTCTCAACACAGTGGGGTACACCCACCTCTCTTTGAGAGGCTCAACACAGCTTTGTCTCTGTGCCTCCAAGGTATCTGACGGGGAGGTGCAGGCTGTGAAGCCGCCGCCCAAACGCCGACGCATCCTCGACCCGTCAGCCATCGTCCCGGTGCCGGTCTACTCGAACCAGGTAAAGAACCGGCGCTCAGCCGAGAGAAGCTTTTCCGACAATATGCATTCTCTGGCCCCTGAGTGTTTTTTATTTTCAGGTGAGCAGCAGTCTGCAACTGAAGCCGATGGCTCCCGTGTTTACAGAGAAGGAAGAAACAGGTAAAAACTGAATTTCTCACGATGTTGTGTCCCAGTGGCAGGTGATTTTCTCGCTGTGAGGGTGACTGTTTCTGTCTGTGGCCAGATGAGGTGGCGGACGACAGTTTGTTGTCTCGGTTCTCGTCTCGAGGAACGGCAGCAGCCGTCGTCACCCTCAGTGACTCCGAGGAGGACGATGCGGAGCGCGTGGAGGACCGAGCACAACACAACGAGCTGTAAGTAGTGAAGCTCGGGTTAAGGTCCAGGGAGCCGGTTCATTCCACAGCAGAAAGCCTCTCAAATCCAAAATGAGCATCGTCAGAAAGCGGGTTGGAAAAATCACCTTCATAACGGGAATAATGAATTCTTTCACGTCACCTGCACAGATCTTTTCCAGCTTAAATTTTATACGCGTCCTTCTCCACCCAGACCTGATTTGATGACTTGTCAAACGCAAAAGTTGTTACGATTATTTTATCATAAATTTGTTCCCCTTGTTTTCCCCCTTCTGTCTTTATTTCAGAGAAGCCGTTCGCTGCCCATCTCCACCTCCTGAGAGTCCGGTCCAGAAACAGTCCAGACAGGTTAAAAAGAAGCTCGAGTGAGTCTGGATTCTTAGTCCACTTCATTGTTTTGTCTCAAATGAGGACGTCGAGACTGTCATTTATTTATGTGGCAGAATTAATGCGATGGATGATAAAAGAAGACAAAAATTAAAATAAGGGAAAAACATCAAATAATGACAGTTAATAAAATTGTGATAAAGATAACAACAGAAATGATGTTGAATGAGAAATAAAAGAAAATAATAAATAACTGAACAATAGTTATAATAATGAATGAGACAAAAAGAACAAGAGCGACACAGCGTAACATTTTACAATTTAAATTTCTATTTTAGTGCTGTTTTTTTAAATTATTATTTAGTCTTGGTCTGATTTCTGAAGAGGGTCAACAAAGGCCATGTGGTCCACACAGAAAAGCAGCTGCTAAGTAAGAACTGGAAGCAGCTGAACCTTTATTTAAAGAGGAAAGGGAGTAAAGAGAGGGACAAAAGGATTAAAGGTGTTTGTATTTCAGACTCAGAACCGTTCGTGTGTGTGTTTTCTCCCTCAGCGAGATCGACAGGAGGCTCCGGGCGGTGAACTCCCTCCTGTCTCCGGAGCATCAGGTCAGGACCAGGTCCAGGCGCCGCCGAGGCCCCCCGTCTCCAACGATTGAGGAGGAGCAAGACGACGATGTCATCATAATGACCCCGAACTGGGGCACGCAGAGTTCGCCGTACAGCTCCTCGGTCCGGGAGATCCCCCTCAAGGTCCGCTGCCGAACGGACGTCCACAAGATCCCCGTGCTGTCTGTACGTACGCAGAGACTCCACCCAAAAAATGCTCCCAAATAATGGTAAAAACGCGAAGATGCGCGTCGCCGCACAGGCTAACGTTTGCGTTTGTCTGCTTCCAGTCGACGCCTTTGAGGGACGTGCTGGCCCAGCTGTCCGTCACCCTTAACGTCCCGCCCCCACGCCTCCTGTTGTTGAGGGAGGAAGTCGAGCTGCCGGCAGACTCCACCGTCGGTGAGCTCGGCCTCGGCATCGCAGACATCATAGGTTGGTCACTCGCCCCCCGCCGCCGTCGGGCCTTTCTAAGAAGCTTTATGAAGCAATTGTTCTGACGCTGAATCAGAAAAGCTCAGCGTCGCCGTGACGTTCGGTTTATGACAGAAAACTCTGTTACAAGCAGTTTGTGGAGGAGCTACGCTAAGAGCTCGATTCAGTAAACAGACAATGGATGCAGTGAATTTGAAGAGCTCGTGAACTCTGATAGAGAAGCTGGAACCAGAGAACGTTTGTCCTTTTTGAATCTTCTTAAATGTCTTCATTAAGCTTAATTAAGACAATGCAATATCATCAATAGCCTGGTGTTAAATATTAGGTCTTTTGGTTTTGGAAACAGAGATTAGTCCCATCTTCGTAACAGGCTCCTAAAGGTGAGCTGGTGTGATGTCTAATTTCTTAAAAAATTAAAAAAAAAGAAAAACCTCTGGACAGAATCCCAGTGACTTGACTGGGCCCAGTACTCATCACGGGTGCAGTTTATTGTTACACCACCAGAGGTCAGCAAAGTATTATGGATGATCATGAGCAGTTTTATCAGGTACTGAAACAGAAGATGGGAGAGCTCCGGTGAGCCGGGACACCGAGGAGGAGGAGGAAGAAGAGGAGGAGGAAGAAGAAGAGGAGGAGGAGGAAGAGGAGGAGGAGGAAGAGGAAGTTTTTTTTAAAGCGATTTCAGGAACCCTCTCTACTTTCAGAAAGCATCTCTCCCGTACAATGACAGCATCAGATTGTAAAAATACAAACCCCCCTGCTCTGAACGGCTGACACTGATTGGAGACCCCGGTATCTGGTGGGACACTCTGCTGGCTGCCGTTTGTTTCTCAACGCTGCGGCTCATTTGCTCACATCCCCGTCTAAGAGTCAGACATGAGTTGACAGGTTAGACGCATCGTAGTGTTACAGATGGAACTGAATGTGCGGCCGCGTCCCGAGGAAGGTCTGTAATGATAAAGAGTCACCTACACCGTTCAGCCATTTTGATTTAACAGTTATCGGCTATAAATCCAGATGTTTGCTCCTGGAACGACGTCAGCGACTCCTCCAAACCACTGCTCTTGACTGAAATCTTCACTACTTGGCTCGGGCAGAGGTTAACGAGTGTCTGTCTAAACTCAACAGATTCACACTGACCCTCTGTAGAGATCATAGAAAGACTGTAGGACACCAGACTATTAATCACTAATCAATATTTAATTTTCAGCTGTGAAACATCTGAACTGCTTCACTAGTTTTAAAAGTGCAGGCCTAAAAGTGTGCACTGTCAAGTTGTGAAATGAAGGGGAGAGAAGAGTCTAAAACGTGATTCAGATAAATATTGGATCATAAAACAAGGTCAGGACAGTTCTGGTCTCATATTAACACCAGCTGCTCCGGAGGCTTTCTGATGCGGAGCAGTCAGATAAACAGTAGCCTGATAATGTTAGAATCTCGCAGGGAAAATAAAGGATAAGGGACATTCCAGCGTTCCACGTCAATATGGTGAAAACAGGGATTCCTTTTCAGACACCAACCAGACGCTGAGCGGAGTCGAGTGAAGTTACATTTAAGATAAAGTGATAAAATATTATTGAGTATAATAGCTGTTATAAGATGTTGTACTGAAAGGCTCCGTCTCTCCTCGGGCACCCATCCCGCACGTCAGAGGCAGAACTGGGTGTAAACGGTGACGCTGTAGGTTCCAGGTGTTAGAAGAGCAGCGTTCAGCATAGAACTGAAAGACTAAAGAGAGCTGAGGCTGCAGAGGATTCAAGTAAATAACCCAAACCTTTGTTTTTCCGTTTTGCTGTGCAGAGTGTGTCGTCATGGCAGCCGAGGATAAAAGCGGAGCAGCGGGCGGCGGCGGCGGCAGCTTCATCACCGTTCGACTGCAGAGCAAAGACCGAGACGCTTCTCAGGAGTTTTCTCTGCACAGAGTTCGTAGCGCCTCCTCTTCCTCTCTCCGTCCTCGGCTTGGGCTTTGTTTTCGCGGCAGGACGCAAACCTGACGTGTCGTCTGTTTGTTTCAGGACGCGCCACTGGGCTCCGTCTTCTCCCAGTATCTGTCCAGGATGTCTCCCGGCGCTCAGAGAAAGGTCCGCTTCCACTTCGACGGCTCCAAGGTGACGCACAGCCAGACGCCGGCTCAGCTGGACATGGAGGACGGAGACATCATCGAAGTCTGGATTTAAGCCTTTACATTCATTTCACACCTTTTTACCTATTATTTGTAAAACAAATGTTTCGGTCGTTCGCTTACTTTATTTGTAAAAATCACTTTATTGTAAATGTTGAAAATACAAAGATACAACAGTTCAGATTGAAGTGGGACTATATTTGTAGAGACTATTCAAAATAAAATGAAAAGGACAACCGGCGACACATACAAGAGTATAAATCACTGTACGATTGTAAACTTGACTGTACAATAGCTTCAGCCTGGCACTTTTTAATGCTCTTTTCTATTGTAAATGAAATTATGAATAAAATCGATGCAGCTCTGTAAGAAGACTGAGGTAATGTTCCAGCCTCTGGGAGCTCGGATCCTTTACTCTTGGCAGAGTTCAGCCACTGAATCAGTTGTTTTTCACAGACGTTTCTGTCACGAGTCGTTCACGTCGTCAGGCAGAAGATCTTAAAATGGACAGCGCAAAGGGCAGTAAAGAGCAAAACGATGGTAGTTTTCCGGCCTTTCCCCCAGATCGCACCGACAAACTCCACTTTCTTCCAGAGCAGCGGACTGGCCGGTCTCAGTATGATGAGGCTGACCAGCTCTGATCTGAGCACAGGGGTCATTCCCCAGGGTACCTTCGTTTCTATTATGGGATAATTCTGACTGATCAGGTGGAGCTCATTTTAAACTCTCTACCACGGACAGTTGTGTGGTGTAATCTGCAGCAGCGCGTCCCATTTGAAAAGCTGATTTTATGTTTCGGTCTAACATTTCAATCTAAACTAACTACAGCTGTCCGACACAGTCCAGACCCGAAGTGTCTTCTTGTTCTTCAGGCTCTGAGCTGCAGCTCCTCCGTGTGTTTTTGTGAAATGCAGCCTGGCTTTTCTTTTTTTTTTTTCCTGTTCGCGAGGTTTACCGGGAGTTTGCACCTCGTGGTGAATCCTCGGAGGTTCGGGTCCCGAAGGCCTCTCTCGATCGTCGGTGAGGACACCTGTCCCCCCCCCTGTTGACGGACAACCCGCAGCTCTCGGTCAGCTCTGAGCCGCGCGGGAACTTCTGACCGAAACGAGGACGCGGCTGCTCAGGAAAACATTTAGTGGCCGCGAGTGTCCAAACCCTTCTGAACCCTTGCGCACCGACGTAAACCTGGTCGCATTGAAGCCGAGACCGGACACTCGGATGTAGTATCGGTTCGTTTGTTCCGGATCGAATGAGCTGAAGCTCAGAGCCCGAAGAAGAAGAAAAACGTGTAACCGTCCGAATACGTGGGGGTCTGGGCTGTAGACGTCAAGGAGCAGAAAATACAACAGAAACCTGTGAAATGTAGTGTTGAAGTTTTATTTAAACTAGGAAAGGAACCAGTAAAACCAACAAACACAACTGGAGAAAATAAACATTATAGTAATAGGTTAAAAAAAAACAGGAATAAAAGAAGCTTAAGGAGCCGGTTGTAATAGAAAACAGAGGAAAACACGAAGCACCTCAGGACCGATCGGCAAACATCCACCGATCAGTTTCATCGATAGACGCTGTCATGTGACCTTCAGATAGTTAAGTCATGTGAGCTGCGGAGCGGAAGTTTGGTCCGTCATGGCGGCGGCGAAGAAGAGTCGTTCCTGAAGCGCTCCGCAGCAAACAGTCTTGTTAAATGTAAACCGGGCGGACGGTGTCGACGGGGAAACGTTCTTCTCTCTCTCTTTTTTTTTTTTTTATTTTACCGTGAACCGCCGGCATGGGTCCCGAATAGCGGCCGCGGCGGCGTGTGACGAAGGAAAGGTCGGGAGAAAGAAGAAAGAAGCGTCAGCCCTGACTCATCCTCCCAGGTAAACATCAACAGACAACGGGCTACCGACGGGCTAACGGGCTAACAACGGGCTAACAACGGCCGTTCGTCCGCGGTAACGGGTTCAGCTCGAGGTAGCTCGTCGGCGAGTCGTCAGACGGACAAATAAAACGAAGCGACTTTATTTTCCCTTTCTGCCATAATCTCATTAAACCAACGTAAAGCATTGATTAACTCTTGTTACGTGTCCCTCTCGTGTACCTCCCATTAGCTTGAAAACCTCACGCCGAACTCCATTCAAGAGATTGCGAATTTAGCGTTGCTTCGATTAGACGTCTTCATTTTCCTCCAAAGACTGTTCCTCACGATGAATTATGTATTGTTAGCATACAACAATCAAACAAGTGTCAACGTGAATATTACTCGAAGCTTTTTTCCATGTACTGCCTGTTGTTCTTTCAAGGACGATGCACATTAAACCGTCATTCGGGATAAGCGCCGTAAATAATTCCTAGAACTCATAAATCCACTTTTAGACAGTTTTTTAAATTGATATATAACGTTTGCTGTCACACTGATAAACCGACGCAGTAAATGTCACATCAGAACCGTTTTAAAGTAACGCGTGTTTGTTGTAAAACGTGGTACATAAAACTGACAGAATTATGAATGGAGTCTTGTCATAAAAGGCTTTTTGTTAAATGAGCTAACTTGTCTGACGCGTGTCACACCTCGACCGTTAAAAACCAAAAAAATGACGTTCGGTGCCGGGGGCTCGTTAAACTGACCGAATTGCCAGTGGAGTTCTGAGCGGGGTCCTGTTGGCGTTATCCGCAGCGGCGGCTTATTGTTTACTCGTGCTTGCTCGTGAGTCCCCGTGCGGTTCAAATGTGAGTTCGGGGAGCAGAGGAATGGCACCTGTGTGTGTGTGTGTGTGTGTGTGTGTGTGTGTGTGTGTGTGTGTGTGTGTGTGTGTGTGTGTGTGTCTCTTATCAGTGAGTTGTGTTTCCTAAAAGGGGGCAAGGTTCCAGGCCACCGGGCGACCCCTCTCTCCTCAAGTGTCATTGTCTGTCTCTGTCTGTCGTGATTGGCCCCGGGCAGTAATTCAATAAAATCATTTGTTGTCTCTCTGTAGACTGGTAAGGTGAACAGATGTCAAGATGTGATGAAATCTGCAACATCCGTCCGACTCAGCGGGATGTATACGACTTTACCTTTTTATAAAACCTGTTATTTTCAGCCGTTGACGTTGCAGCTTCGTCCATCAAGAGTTAACCAGGTCACAAGATTTCCATCTTTCCGTCATCATTGTTTTTTATATTTGGGTCTTAAAATGTTATAAAATAGTTAAAAAGAAAAAAAAAGAAGTCCATCACAGTTTCCCGGAGTCCAAGGTGACGTCGTCAGATGTCTTGTGTTGTCCAACCAACGCCAGTGTGAACAGTGGATGCACGCGAGTAATTTTTATTCATATCGTCTGCTTGAAATAGCATTTATATTTAGAGCTTGATTATTTGATCGCTCAAATTGACAGAAAATGAATTGGCAACAATAACCCAAAATGCCAAAAACAAATTCCTTGGTTGCAGTCTTCTCTACTGTGAGGATTTTCTTCTCTTTTATATCGTGTTAAACTGAATATCTCTGAGTTTGGAGGCAACAAGACGTCTGTTGACGTCGCCACGGAGTCTGCAGAGGTTCTACTGGCATTTTATAGGTGAATCGACTCAGCCAGTCGTGGGCTGACTAAATGAAAACAGGTTTAATCCTAATAGTATTTAACGATTCTTTCTACTAAAAATAAAAACAACAGCTTGATTGTTTTTTTTTTTTTTTGAGGCGCTCTTGTTTTGAATCTTGCCAAGGGAACGTTTCATTTCTCCTTCGACGAATGTGATCGTAATAATAATATCAGTGTACAAGGAAAACAGCAGGAAAAACAATAATCAGAGGTAGAGCTGGGCCCAATTATTACTTTCGTTTGCACTTAATCTGTTAATTATTTTCTTGACTAATCAGTGTATCTATAAAAGTTCAGAAAGCAAAGGGAAATTACCGGTTATCATTTCCCAAGGTGCTCCTGTGACCCTCAAGAAATCCGAGGTGACGTCTTCCGATGTCTCGTTCCGTCCGACCGACAGTCCCAAACCCAAAGGGACTCGGTCTGCTCTCATGTTCGACATCGAGCAGCGTTAAATCCGGACGTTTAAGACGCTGGAACCATTAGAATGTGTGGAATTTTTCCTTTAAACCATGATTCGATTATACCGAAATAGTTTAGATTTAATTTTCTGTCAGTCAGCTGATCGATTAACGAGCTAATCGTTTCAGCTCTAAAGACAACAAAAATAAAATGACAGGAAGAATAATTAATAATAAATAATGTCTAACCAACAGTTAATGTGAAGTGGCCGCTTATCCAGTCATTTAGCAAATAAAACATTGAAGTGACAAATAAATGTATGATAAAGTGAAGGTACAAAAAGATCCACAGGGGCTGCATTTAAATGAGGATTATGAAGATTCTCAGCTTTGTATGATAAATAAAAATCAGAGCTCAAACAGTTGGTCAATCGACAGGAAAATCAGTCAGCAACCATCTTTGATCCTGTCGAGCCAAAGACATTCTGTGGTTGCAGTTTCTCCAGCGTGTGGATTTGCTGCTTTTCTCTTTGTTGATAACGTTATAAACTGAAAATCTTTGAGGTTTTTCTTTTTTTTTTTTTTTTTTTAACTAAACGACATTTGAGGACGTGACCTCGGACACAAAATGTTTGTGTATGTGACACGGTTATAGACCAAAAATGAACTGAGACAGCAACGGGCAGATCGGTCAGTAAGAACTTGATGGTTTGGTGGCTTTCTTGTTTCGAATCTGAAAGTTTCACAGCGAGCTGCTCTGGATGACTAATCTTCTCCTTCAAAGATCTGACCTTAAGAGAGTTATCAGCATGCCGAGAACAAAGTGACCTCAAGTCTATCAAAAATCAGGCATAAATCATTAACACCTGATGAAAGGAGGAAAGTAGCTGAGCAGCATCTGAGTGGGAAGTTTCCCAGGAAAGCAACATTTGAATTTCATTTAAGCTTTAGAGGAGCAGCCCTGGGTGCATGGTGCTACTCTGTACGGGGGATTTGCCTCCATGCAAATTTAGGTGAGCTTACTGCGGAGGAGGCTCAAAGACTTGGATCGGGTTTGATGAGAAGCCTCTCATCAGAACTTCGAGTTCTTGGTGCGAGATGCATGTTGGGAGAGAGACGGTTTCCTCTTGAGTCGACGAAGGCACAACTCTGAGGTGCACGCAATGTTCATCACATCAGCAAATCGTCTGAGTCGTCAGCTGCTCTTCCTCCTCGGAGTGTGGAGAACACATGACTGTAGTTTCTCCTTTCTCTGCCTCTTCCTCTTCTGACGCTCTGGATCTTGGCGTCTTTGCACTCAGTTTCTGTGATTCCCTCCTGCAGAAGGGGGCAGCTTGTTTTTTAACAATAATTGTGTTTTTTGTCTTTTACTTCATCTTGCACGTCCTGTAATTTCCTCATTAAAAATCTTCCCGAGAAGAGTTATAACTGGGTACTAATGAGGCCGATGAAGACACATCTGTTTAGGTTTAGAAGTGTAGAGCTTAGGGCTGCAACTAACCGTTATTTTCCCCGTCAGTGAATGAATGATGACGATGATGAAAACGGGCTAACGGTCTTGATCCCTCTCCTCAGCGGCGGCCATGTCTCTGGGCGAGCCCACGTCGGACTCTGCGCCGTTCTTCTCCGATGACAGCGAGGCGGAGGGTCTGGAGGAGGAGGGCGGGGCGGCGGGTCCGCGGCCGCAGGAGGGCCCGTCCAGCGGGGTGTCCAGAGTCCGAGCCCTGCTGACCGTCTTCATCCTCTTCTACATCAACCTGCTCAACTACATGGACAGGTTCACCGTGGCAGGTACAATGTCCGCTCCCGCTGTCTCGCCACGGCCAATCACAAGCCGATCAGTTTCAGACAGGCAGCGTCGGGGAATTGATAAGCTCTCTGGGCAAGGCAGGGAATATCAGGAGATTTGAGAATAATGCGCTTAGAAGGAATAATTTCCTGGAAAGAACACAGAAATGTGGTATAAATTATAGGGAGAATGGAAATGTCCTTGAGAGAAAGGCTCCGTCTAAACCGGAAACCCTAGTGTCCATTAATGTTGCCTCTATCTTTCTGTGTTGCTTATTTTTGCACGTTCAGCTGTTTACTCAGTAAAAGATCTTCAGGGTTACACTGGCCATTACATTGATCGCTGTCTCTAGTTTTGCTAAAATTAGCACAGAATCACATTTCCAGTGAAGCGTTAGTTTCACTCAGGCTGCAGTTCATCCGCGAAATATTTATTCAAATAGGAGATTTATTCTTTAATCCATGAATGTGTCAGAAAATAGTAAAAAAACAAAACCACATTTATTCCACCAAGTTCACCAGTTTAATAATTTACCTCATTTATCAGGCAAAAATGTCAAACGTTGTCTGATGTGAGCCGAGCGTGTTGCCGCTTTGTTTTATATCAGTTAACTGAGTATCGTCACCTCGGACTCGGGGAAAATGAGATGAACATTTTTTACTGTTTTGTCATATTTAGACCAAAGTGTTAATTGAGAAAATAATTGGCAGCTTCGTAACTATTAACAATATGTGTGTTCCAGTGGCAGCCCAACCACACACGAGTTTTATGGAGGTGTTGACTGAGCAGTGTGTGTAGTAGGAAATTTAATTGACAGAGCACTTATTAATCATCATATCCTTTTCATTTGACTGCGTAAACAACATACTGCCACGGTTTGATCGCGGTGCCTGCTGGATACTGTAGTTCGTAGCACGGAACCGGAAAGCAGAAACGCGTAACGTCAGACCTTCTCACCTCTCGGTTCGCCAGAGGAAAATGCTGGACACAGTCAGAGGCTCGGAGAAAATCGAACCCCTTCAGTCAGATGGAAGGAAAATGCCCCGTCACGACGCTCTGCTGTAAAACTAATACGACTGCTTTGACTCCCACCAGGTGTTCTCCCGGACATAGAGCATTATTTTGGGATTGACGATGAGAAATCTGGCTTACTCCAAACTGGTAAGAAGAACCAACTCGGGACAAAATGTTACGTTTCTCTGTGTGACTAGGCTGCAGTCAGACGACCATTTAAGCTCTGCTACATTTCATTAAACCTGGACGGTATTTTTTTTTGCAGTGTCGTGTGCAGATTGTTAATTTACTAGTTTTCGAACATAAATTGGCTTTGTAGCTTATTTCAGGTGTGTGTTTTATGTAAAACGCATCAGTGAAGTTGAGTTCTGGGCATGTCTGCCCGTTTGTTTCTTTCCAGTTTTTATCTGCAGCTACATGTTCCTGGCTCCGTTCTTTGGATACCTGGGTGACAGGTACAACAGGAAGTTCATCATGAGTTTTGGAATTGCATTCTGGTCCTTGGTGACGCTGGCCAGCTCCTATACGCCCAAAGAAGTGAGAGACGTGTTACTTTTCGACATCATTCTGACGTCAGACCGAAGTGTGCTTTCCTTGAGAGCGTAGAAGCCGTCAAACCTAAATCCTCCTTCTTCTTGCAGCATTTCTGGGCCCTGTTGTTGACCCGGGGCCTGGTCGGAGTGGGGGAGGCCAGTTACTCCACCATCGCTCCCACCATCATCGCTGACCTCTATGTGAAGGGGAAGAGGACGAACATGCTCTCCGTCTTCTACTTCGCCATTCCCGTCGGCAGGTAGGAGACCTCAGCTGATCCTGAGGATTCCTTGTAAAACTTGTAATACAGCAATAAGAGGTGGGGACTAGAGGTCGGAGCAGTAACGGGTTCCTGATGCCGAAACACACAACGGACAAACCTGCTCCCGGGTTCTGACGAATGTACAATATGACCTGAGGCAGGATATTTTAGAGGGGAAGTTCTTTCTTGATACTGACCAGAAAGGATCTAAAGCATCGAATCTGGCGAGTACCAGAGGTTTGTTGGTTTGTCGAAAAACGTGTTCGTATGGTGCCACTTTATTTTTACGGGTCCCATATTTTCCAACTGATTTCCGGGAAATTTCCCCATAATTAGCTTAATGGTGTTCAGCTGTAAGTTACTATGATATTTCCAGTTTGGTAGTAATTGTAAGGGAAATGAAGAAAGTGTTAGTTGCTACAGTTAATAAGTACCTGCTCATTTATATGAGTTTTAAGGAAAAAATAATTAAATACAGTGTATATTAAAAAAAAAAGTAACTGTAACTGCAATTACCACTAACACTGGAAATATCCTAGTAATTTACAGTCAAATACCAGCAAATGTTTAGGATATAATGAGCAAAGTTTCCAAGACACTAGCTGGAAAATCCGGGACCCCTCATACAAAGCGTTGCCGTCGACATTTCTGAAAGTATGCGTCAGAAAAGTATTCTTCAAATATAACATGGAGCTAGTGTGGAAAAAATGTAAAAATGAATCAGCAAATTTCCCAGCCCCCTCTGTGCTGCACACAGTCAGTCCTTGTTGGTAAGTTTCAGATGGGGAACTTTGCTTGGTCTCTAACCTTCTTGTCTCTATGTTTTCTTGTTCTCAGTGGTCTTGGATACATCGTGGGGTCACAAGTCACTAATATAGCGAATGACTGGCACTGGGCTCTGCGGGTAACTTTTCTTTCTTTCTACATTAAGCCGATTCACACTCTGGCTGGCAATGACGTCCGTCGCAGCTCTTTCTGGTGTCGTAACGGACGCCGTTTGAGTTTCCGGGCTCTGTTGTTCCCGTACCGTCCCCTGACAGCGTTACCTCTCCCTCAGGTGACTCCAGCGTTGGGGCTGATCGCAGTGTTGCTGCTGCTGTTTGTGGTTCAGGAGCCTAAAAGAGGAGCCATCGAGGCCCGACCGGAGCACCACCTGCACCAGACCAGCTGGCTGACGGACCTGCAGGCCCTGAGCAAGAAGTAGGTTCAGCTTCCTTTATATTCAGTGTCGTTCAAGGCTGGAGTACCAGCTGGCTAAAGTAGGCAACTGCTCCACGTTCGACGCACGCCAGTTGATCTTTGCCAATTGGTTTAATCGCAAATTTGGTGAAGAGTTTGAACCTACAAAGTACATTATCACTTCAGCCAGGTCCTGCATTATTAGCTAATGTTGTGGCTCTGTCTTGTAATGGACCCTGTGTCAAGATCTCACTTTAAGACCTTTATTATTTAGAAGCATCCGGGGCCAGTTGGTTTCATTCCAGGAATACTGCTTGGTTTCTGGGTCTCTGGCCTACAATCAAGCTGCTGTCGGTACCGGACCTAATGGGAACTTGGGGGGCAACCGGGCATATACACATTGCGCGGAGGGTAGTAAATGGGGTGTTAAACGGGTTGTTAAACGGGTTAATCCGGCCATGGTAACGACACGACAGTAGTTTGTACAGGAGAGGTACTGATATATAATTAGAGTAAAATACACCGTTTGGTACAATTTCTGTAACAAAACACGAATGAAAGTTGATTGGTAAATTAATCACAACATCCTTTACTTTACTTAAGATGTGCAAAACGTTTGTTCATCGTCCTCAGTTCTTATAATGCACATACATGACCTACATGATCTGAATACACTCAGATCGGGGTTTATTCCGTAAACTGTCCTGTAACAAACCCTCCTTCATGAAGGTTCTGATCTTCAGTTTGTGTTGAAACGGTTTCAGAGACGTGTTGATTCAAATGTGTGATCGTTCCGGAGGCTGCAGCTTGTGCTGCAGTTGAACTGTGTTGTTATTATTGTGTCTTACTGACACAGGTGTTTGCAGTCTTGTCACCCTGTTTGCCAGTGACGGTGGATTATAACACCACTGCTCCCTCTCACGCAGCAGGTTCCCGTTGCACCAAATTCAGATCGCGAGCTCGTTTCTTCTCCTCGCTCAGTTTCACACCATTCACACCAGTCAAAACCGATGCGATACTTGCGGCCCATACGTGAGCCTGCAAGAGGACTCTTAGAAAATGTCGGTACAATTTATGAGCAGCAATCATTTATGAAACATGACGCTGCTCACATTTGCAGCGCTTGCAGGTTTCTTTTGTGAAACAGCCCCCAGGCGTTAGATACTGTGGCTCTTTCTCTAACCATCCTGCCACGTCTGAGTCATTATGGTACATTTCAGTAAGAGAAATGCCAAAAAGCCATCGCTTTAACAGACAGATGAAGCAGCAATGGTTGGGTAGTACAGACATTGCAGAATGTCGTCCGACTCCTGTTAGGAGAGGTCGACTCTCCTCTTAAGGCGTTTTTTGTTTTTTATGCAGGTTGCAGCACTTAAATAAATTCCCCAGCTCCAAACACTTGATGCTTGTGTCTTGTGTTTGCTGTGTTTGGGATTCAGCTTGACGATGACTATAAATTGTCTCAGGTTTGCTGACAGATTTCATATTTTAAACGTTTGCTGCGACTTAGATACGAGTCCAGCGGATCTGCTACTGACCTGGGTCTTTTTTTCTTTTTTCTTTATTTATTTTTTGCAGCTACAGCTTTGTCTTGTCCACCTTCGGCTTCACGGCGGTGGCGTTTGTCACCGGTTCTCTGGCTCTTTGGGCTCCGACGTTTCTCTTGAGAGCCGCCATCTTCACCGGGGAGAGCTCCCTGTCTGGAGGGACACTGCGCCTCCTCAGACAGGTAACATGCATCTGGTCATGGCCGCACAGTGACATGAGATGACACTGTGGTTGTCTGAAAGAGAGAGCACACACCTGACTGTCTTATGGTCGTTTCTCTCCCGACAGTCTGATTTTTGGGGCCATCACCTGCGTCACAGGTGTGCTGGGCGTGGCCAGCGGTGTGCAGGCAAGTCGGCTGCTGAGGACGAGGACGCCCCGAGCCGATCCGCTGGTCTGCGCTGCCGGTCTGCTCCTCTCGGCACCTTTCCTCTACCTGGCCATCGTCTTCGCCGAGGCCAGCACCATCGCCACATACGTGAGTTCTCACCCTCGCCGTCACAGATTCAAGAGCAGCTTTTCAGCAGACCGATCCCCGTGACTTTGGTGATCACCTGGCTTTTCATCTGGCATCATCAACAGGTTGTTGTGTTACAGTCAGCATGTTAATATCAACAGAAAACATACGTGTTAATGTAACTTAGCAACTTGCTTTGACCCCCCCTTTGCCTTTAAACCAGCACCAGTTCTCCTCGGTCCACCTGGACACAGTTTTTCAGGTTCTGGGCGGGTTCCCAGACTGACTCCGTGATGTTGAGATCAGGGCTCTGTGGGGTCCAGACCATCGGCTGCAGGACTCCTTGTCCTTCTGGTCCCTGCAGACAGCTCTTTATGAGTCTGTCTGCGTGTTTGGACTCGTTGTCCTGCTGCAGGATGAGTCTGGGACCAGTCAGAATCTAAACCTCACGGCGTAGTACTGTGTATAGAAAACTTGAGCCAGTGGTGTTTCGACGTCGGTCATATTCCACTGCTGCTCCTGTTTTTATAACGAGGGCCGTCCAAGGCATTAAAGCTGCAGGAAGCTTATCGGCCACTAGGAGGCAGGATAACAGAGCCGTGACACATTATCGCCTCATTAAGGTTCAGCTAACGTTCGCTGGAAGTTTTTGGGTCTCCACCAGCTCCTGAGTTCAGCGTTGAGCTTTAAGTGCGATGTGCTGTCTGTCTGCCCCTTCAGGTTTTTATTTTCCTCGGAGAGACGTTCCTGTCCATGAACTGGGCCATCGTGGCTGATATTCTACTGGTGAGAAACCAGTCTCTCGCTTTCATCTCCCTCACAAATCTCTCCTGTGAATCATTCACTACGTTTGTCTTCTCTGTTTTTATTTACGGCAACGTCCGTTTCTTTACAGGACGATTTTAGCTCTTAAAAATACAGTACAATACATTTAACATGCATTGTTTGAGCGGAGTAGTTTAATTTCAGTTTGTTAGTTAATTTAATCTTCGATCAGGTACATTATACTGAACTGAACTGAGCTGTGACTGTGACTCTGACTGTTTCTCAGTACGTGGTCGTTCCCACGCGTCGCTCCACAGCCGAGGCTCTGCAGATCGTCATTTCTCATCTGTTAGGAGATGCTGGAAGTCCATACCTGATAGGAGTGGTAAGTCATCACACACACACACTCACACACACACAAAACACCATGGACAAAGACGACGCAGAACAGAGCAACAATATATAACAATATTGCAACATACTTTTTAAATACTAGTTTCTCTATAACCTCATGTAAAGTCCAACTAAAGTTACATGTCATTCCTTGTTTCAGTCAAAAATAGTGTGTTTTTAATTTTGTGTCAACAGATTTATTTATTAAATAGAAGGAAAAAAAAAAGGTTTTGGGGGAAATATCAGAACTACTCACAAATATGGTTTAAAATGAAGCGATGCGACCGGCTGTGCGGAAATACGGCCTCCATCCACTCAGACGGAGAACTGAAGTTATGCTCCGGAGTTAACGCCGAACCAGGGGGCGCCATCATGAAAACAGACAGTATAAATTTCTCCCTCTCGGTTTCACATTTCTTTCTTAAAGGAGAACACAGGCCAAGTGATTTACATGGCAGTTACTGTAAGAGAAATGAGCTATTCTACTGTTTAAAGGACCATTGTCTGCCGTGTTTCTCAAAGGCCGTTTTAAGACGAGTCTCACCCAGTTTGTATCTGTGTACTATAGATCAGGGAATGGTTGCAACCCCGCCCAGACCGCTACGCAAGCTTGAGAGCCATAAAAAGGATGGCGGAAGAACGAGAGCGTAGACAACTCATTGCCGCTGTACGACTTGTCTCCTCGCTGCGAGAATCAACCGATTGCTTTGACTTCGGAGGATCTGTGTGTCAAATGAAAAGGTTTCTCAGCAGACACATAAACTGTAGCAGACAGAAACATGCCATGTAATTTTAGTTGGACTGGTATTTTTACAGTGCAGTGTGGAGAGATGACAGGAAGCGAGTGATTTGTATCCTTGGTAATGGATAATAATTACTAGTAATGACTAAATGAAAGCACTGACTTAAAGACACATGAAAATACTTTAATTTCTTAATTTTTCTGCCATTTCTACAACTGGATTTTTACGTGTACGCGTGTGCAAGAAAGAAAGAGAGAGAAAGAGAAAGTAACAGAGCAGCCGGATGAAAGGAGGCATATTTACACAGAGATGCGTTTTTGTATTTAAGTTCATTCGAGTCAAAGTTGGACAGAAACTGAAACTAACGCGAACCGATCGACACCTCCAAGGCTTTATTAATCAGTACAAAAACCAAAGTGTCGACAGCTAGCACTTTTGCGGGGTTACGTGCCAGACTATTTCTTGTTGCCGATTTAAATTGAAAAATGAATGTGTCGTCTTTACACTTCAGTTTGTGTACGGATCAACCAAACGAGATATCACATGTTAGTCAGGGAGGTGGGTTTTGTCTCCTCTGGACAGTTTCCCCATTTCCAGTCTTTATGCTAAGCTAGGCTAACCAGCTGCTGGCGGTAGCTCCGTAGTTACGGTCCAGACGCGAGAGTGGGATCAAACTGAATATATCTGAATCCCCCAAAGCAGGAGAATGCGCTTATTTCCCAAAATGTCGAACTGTTCCTTTAAGTTCCGGAGTAATATATGTTTGGCTTTGGCTATCGATCAGTCTACTGATTTATTTTCCAGATTAATTGATCAATCGTTTGGTCTATAAAACGTCAGGAAGTGGTGAGAATGGCCTTTATAATTTACCACGTCTGGTTTTATCCGACCGACGATCCCGAACCCAAAGATTTTTACGATGCAGCACCAAATCCCCATCAGGAGAAACATCAGTCGGTGACTAAAACAGTTCATTTATCATCGGAGTAGCCGACGGTTACCTGCACGTCGATGGAGTAATGGACCAGTGTCTGCGGCGCTACATGGAGGCAATGGACACACGGCGGTCCTGTATGTCCCTGCTCACAGTCGGAATCGGAACATCCAGGCGGGACGTCCTACTCTGCAGACGACTGTGTCGCAGCAGGTTTCTGTCCTCTCTGCACTCACATCTGTCCTCTTCCTCCCGTGTGTCTCAGGTTTCGGACTCTCTGAGGAGGACGGACTCGTTCCTCTGGCAGTTCCGGTCTCTGCAGCTCTCTCTGCTGCTCTGCTCCTTCGTGGCCGTGGTGGGCGGGGCTTTCTTCCTCGCCACCGCCCTCTTCATCGAAAGAGACCGTCAGCGGGCCGAGAACTTCGTCCCCACAGGTGAGACGCACCGAGTGGCTCGGTCCGCTCGAAGCCGTGTTTGGTCAGTGATCGTTTCGTCTTTTCGAACGGCAGCTTCGTGGCGGAGGTTGTCTGTTGACGCCTGCGGCGGCAAAGGCTTCGTACCGACAAGAAACGTTCATCACAGGGTTTTCGGATCTGTCCAACACACAAAAAAACCGTCTGTCCTGCAGCTGCTGGTTTCCTCCTGCAGAGCTGCTCATTGGATGTCCACACGATAGAACCGCTCTCTTACAGCTGAGAGCACGATCGCTGGCCAGAGTCAGGTAACCGTCGGGCCAAATTTCAGCCGGATCAGCCGTCGTTCGACGTGTAGTTTGGGAATGATCGATGATCCGGCTGTCGGACGACCAGACGGATTCTACTGCAGGTCAAAAATTTTGGTCGTCTGTCTGCAGCTCAACAGCCTGATTTCCCTGCCGTCAACAGGTCCGTCATAAACTGTAGCGAGTCTTTTTTATCTTATTTGTTATATTATTGCAGCAGTATTTTATACGTTGTGGCTAAAAGCGAAGCCTCAAGACCACAGAGTTGCGTGAGGGCGTCTTGTCTGAGTAAACGTCTCTGTGTTGTAACTGGATAAAAGTGACCAGGGGTTTTTCATCAATGTTCAGCGTGAGCTCCACATTGTGGCCGGTCACTTTATCCGTTCAACGTGGGCACGAAAGTTTCAGTTCTGGCTGAGCAGGAAGTATAAAATGGAGCGTGGCTTAACGCACGGGATGAATAAATCCGTGTCTGATCGCGGCCTCGGAGTCTCCTGGACCAGCGACCACCCTCAGTTTTTGCAAACAAAGTGCAGCTGCTGTGCCTAAATCAAGTTTTTTTTTTCTCATTTCTCCCTGTTCACAGATGACGAGCCGATTGTTGTACCGAAAAGCGGCCGGTCCACCCGGGTGCCAGTGTCCAGTGTTCTGATCTGATGCCAGAAACCTGATGGAGGGTTTTTTGTGTTCTGCCTGGTCCTTCACACACCTGCGGTTGTTTTATGAAATGTTCTTAGGGCTGCGAACACCGATTGGACTATCTGCCATGCAGAAGCATTTTAGGATTTTTTTTTTTTTTAATGTTTTGTCTGCAGTACTTTTTTCTACCTTTCCCAGGAACATGCCATCATTCAGGAAGTATTTTTTGCATCCCCGCCAGTTAATTTGCGTGAGCTCGACACTATGGGGAACGTTTTCAGAGCAGATATATGAAGTTGAAAATGAGCACTAGAGACTGAGGAGAAGCAACGGAAGCTGCTCGGTGGATTTGGTTTTACGTTTTATTCAACTCTCCGGACCTTCAGTGGGACTCTGGGACAATATGATCCATATTCTCAATATAACCTCAGTTTATATACAGGACAAACTTTATTAATCCCTTTTCATAATGTTTGAGCTACTTTCAATGATAACACTAACCTTCTTACAGTTGATTAAATGCCAGAAGTGCAGAACTCACCAGAATACTGATCCGAGCTGCCGGGACTGAGGAAGAGTCTCAGAATCACCTCTGTACCTCTTTCTTCCCGTATCCATCTTTCACAGGCATTACTACTGATTTCGATCCCCTCTCTTTTGTTTCAAATGTTCCCGGTATTTAAAGCAGAGCTTTGTAAAGGGCTCCGGGTTGGAGCTCAGTCCGGTTCAGAGCATGTCACCAAGTCGTCTGTGGAGGAGACACTAGTTCCAAAGTCCACTGTCTCCGGTGAGGGCAGGTAGAGCACACGTTACAGAGAAGATCATGTTAACAGTGGTTATTTAAAAAGACAAAAAGCTTTTAAATGAGTGAATGTTAATAATCAAAGTTTGTTAAGCTCAAATTATTTTAGCAAATCTTTTTTGTGAACTATTAAACGAGAATTTACTTGTTTGACGTTTTGTGTGTGTTTGCAGTCGTTGAAGGCAAAGTGTCATTAACACGCTCACTTGAATTTTTAATGGTCCAGGAGAAGAAAACAAGTTTATACAGAAGCAAAAGGAAGAGGAGGCAGAGATCTGGATGTAGAGCTCTACCAGGAAAAAGGTGGTACATCAATACGGCAGCATCTTATGACAGGAACAGTTCTTGCCGGAGGATGTTCAGATCGATCCAGCTCTCATGTCTGTACAGTAAATATGAAGCTGCTGTGAATAAAGACCGCAAGCAGCTGCAAACAGCTGGACAGGCTCTGTCCAAAGGCAACCAAATCCGCCCGCCAGCACTGGAGCAGAGTGATGTCTCTAGGGGAGGGGGGCTGAGTTCAGCAGGACCTGCTCTGGTTAGTGATTTTAAACTGCTACGGCAGCAATCACTCAGTCGCTTGTCCCAAAAAAAAATCCAAAACCTAAATATATATTGAGTTTATCGCCATATATGACAAACAACGCATCAAATCCTGACGCCTGAGAAGCTGGAACCAGTTTTTTATTTGTTTTTTTTGGCAGTTTCAAAGGAAGCTGCTTGTTCGACTTCTTTTTTTTTTTTTACCAGCTCAGTATGAAGTTTGGCGTTTTTGTAAAAATTAAGTCAAAAATGTTTCCGCCAATCTGATGGATCCAAACATGCTAAAACCAAGATGTAAAATGTAATCTGATGTAATGTCAGCGACAGGAAGGTGCCCCAGTTCAGCCCTGTGTCTTTTGAATCTCTACTCTACTCACAGTCCGTGAAACTGTCTGTTTCCTGAGGGAACCGTCAGGTTTCTAAGTGGATTTCTGGAGGTTTCCTCTGGATGGACACCGGGGATAACGACGTCCTCACACGGTACAAGTCTCACTGAACGACACCGGTACGTTTCATGCCTGCATGTTCAGGTTTGACCGAGTTATGACTGAGAAGGAGGAGGATTTTGACTAAGTCGCCTGAAGCGAGTCTCTGATTCAGCTGTTGTGGTAAATGACGGTGAACCTAACACAGAGCGACCACGTCTCAGTTTCCTGCACCGTTTGCTGTGTAAGGATGCTGGTTAAAGCCACTTTCAGCTTTGTCAGAACCTTCTATTTTATTCATGAAAACAAAAAGGTGATTTCACTGCTTTTTTTTCTCCCCAACTAGACCGGTTTCCCCTAGGACCAGGTCCAGATCAAAAAACCACTACGCTTAGACTCGTCAAATCTGGTTGAGATTAACCCTGAAGAACTAGTTCTATTCTAAAAGTTTGGATGAAATAAGAAACTGTCTGAAATGGAAAGTGGAAAGAAAAACCGCATCAGGGGAGGCGAAACCATCAAATCTGGTTTCAATCTGATACCAAGTACCAGGGTCAGAATCACCAATATCAATACCGATATCAGTGCCTCTCATTGTTAAAAGCAGCTAATGTTCTACCAAGTAAGGGAGAGAACCGGCTTATGGTTTATAAGGTGAATGCCTTATTATTATGATGTATTTTCATTTCCACCAAATCCTAAATCCCAGTCCCAAAAGCGAGACCCTTCTTGTGACAGTACTCTGCTAAGGACTTAATCACATGCATGTTTAAACACCAGACCTCCTCTACTGCCAAATCAAATCATTTGCTCTCCTCGGGGCTGCGACTTTTGACTGAATATTCACCCCGGAACTTACCTTTTACCAAACCAACCACTTGGGTCCTCAGTTTGAAAACACTTTCAGTGCATCGGTATATATCTCACCTTTGTTTGCCCGCGTTCGAAACATAAAAGTTTGGGCCTTGCTCTTTGGAAAATAAGCAAATCTACACTTTTGAGAAGCTGGAAATATAAACCTCTTTTTTCTAAAGAAAGAGTGGAGCCATGAAATGATCAGAATTGCCAGTTAATTTTCTGTCAACCAACTGAACTCTTTGCAGCTCTGCAGTGCTGCTTGGCGCCTGGGAGCCGGGGGACACGATTAACCTGCCAAGTACAGTGAGTTTAATAAGGGCCCGACGACAGAGTTTTGTCCTGGGGGGCCCCGGGGAGGTTAGTCCGGCCCTGAACAGGTGCAACGGTTTACAGATCGTTCATCCCAGAGCGAGGCCCTGATTCTAAACGGAATCGGACAGAAAGTTTCAGCCTAGTTGTAGGTGGAGCCTAAGTAGCATGTTGTCAATCACCTGCCGATCGATCGGTCCCTGTGGGCGGGGCCCGTGAGCTCAGTGGCCTGTCCGCTAAAGCGATCGGGGGAGATGGGGGGGGGCTGGAGTCTGACTTTGCAGCGGAGAAACCGGCCCTCGCCTGCACCATCAGTCAGCAGTAGCTCAGTTTAGTCGCAGTGTCCGATGTGTTTTCCAACCTTATCTCAGCAGGTGTCCCCTCCCCTCCCCCGTCCATGGGGGGTTTCTCTGCTCTGCTCCCCCTCTCTCTTTTTTTTTTTCCTCTCCTCTGCTTTCTGAGTCTTCTCTCGAGAGAAGGAGAAAAGAGGCCAAGCGAGGACAGGAGTGAAGAGAGGAGGAGAGGAGGACTCGGCTTCCTACCCTCGGTGTGGTTTCCTGTTTGTAGGTGGGAGGATGCTGAGACGGTTGCAGCAGCGTCCACAGAGCGCTGCTGCTTCTTGACACCCGGCGACGCTCTGAGGTGTCGCGCTTACATCTCCTGATTGGTTCGGGGTGTTTGCGTTAGACTTTTTTTTTTTTTTTTCTTTCTGACATTTTGCTGCTGTGAACCTCGTGCCTCTTTTCCAGTTTCCACCACCAGTTGCAGTTTGCAGTTGAGAGCGGCTGAAAGAGGGCAATTTGATCAACCCACACACTCTGCTCACCCTCACAGAGATTTAATCTTTTACGGTAGCTGGTTGGTTAGTGAGTCACCTGGTTAGTGAGTCAACCTCTGCAGAGGTTTGTCGCACACTCGCACTCATCGACTGTGATCTCGTGCTCAGGGTTCTCTCATTGATCAAGGGACTTTTTCAGGCCGTCTTCTGTGTCTTCTGAACTTTTAGAAGCCTCCGCTCCGTCTCCTGGCACAAACCTGACCTGGGCTGGTGGTCCAATCTTCGACTCTCTCATAGGTAGCGCTGAGGAACACGGCGGAAGATCAGAAGGTCTGTGGCGGGAGATGAGACGGGACCCATCCACTCAGCTTGGGAGGTGATTGGGCGCAGCGACGACAGAGGAGGAGAGTCGTTGACAAAGAGGGAGGGAGGAAAGAGCCAAGTAGGTCACTGGGGGCCCAGATCAGCTCATCGGGGAGGAAAGAAGCAAAGGGTACAGAGAAGGAGAAAGCGAGCAAAGAGGTCTTCAGACATGGCAGATGTTTGGTTACAGTAGTCGCCTCATGTGGACCAGATACTGTGGAGGACACGAGACCAGCCGCAGGCCCCGAAACTTCACCGATCCTCCATCCTCCGTCCAATTGTCTCTCCAATCAACGTTTGTCCTCGGGCGTAGGTGAGTTTTCCGTCCTTTTATCTGTTCAGGTAGTCATTTGTGACCTCTGCACGATGGAGGAACCTCCGATTCTTCCCAGCATGCACATGGAGGACGGGGCAGGAAGGCGGAGGTCGAGTTGAACGTTCAACTGCACAGATTTTTTTTTAACTTTGAAGCCTGGTGAAGGAGCCAGACCAGTTTTCACTCCGTGGACCAGAAATGTTGGTTTCTTAGGGCGTGGTGCTGGTGCTATCGGCCAAAAGGTCACCAGTGGGTCGCGCACTCTTTTAATTCACTCGATCATGCGACAGGGACTCGAAAATGAGGAATCACAGGTCTGCTTTTCACACCAGAAGCACAAGATCGACATCACGCACCGCTGTGACTTTCCAGCCGGTGCTGCAGGCCAAAGTTAAAGTTTCACTCAAAGACACTCTGGTGTCCGCAGCATGCGTCCAGTGGGATGGGGGTTCACGTCCTACCAGGGACAGAGATATAAATATGAGAGAGGACAGACAGGGAGGTTGAGGATACCAGTGATGGTTTGCCTCGTGATTTGGTTTGTAGCGAATAAAATTTGGAGAGAATCTAGAAAACAACATGCAGATTAAAACCAGGTGGATGGAAACCCACCTGCTGCTTTTCATTTTGCAACACGACTTGGTGGCATCCTGTGTTTGAGACAACTGGTAGAGGTCGGAGGATGTCCCGGTTGTGCCGATGGTCCAGGGCGAACCATTACACCGCGACAACCCTGTTTTCGAGTCCGGCCACGACCTTTGTCACATGTCATTCTCCACCCCTCTCTCCCCCCTCAGCTCCACCTACCTCTCTACTGTCGACTCTGATAAAGGAGTAAAATTACCAATCAATAATTATTGTGAGAGAAAACATATAGAGCTGCTGGCTCAAAAAGTACTTTCCCCCAGTGCTGGAAAGCAACTAAGTACATTTACCTGAATCTCTTCTTGTCATGCCACTTTCTACTTCTGCTATTGTACTTTTACTGCCCTACATTTACCTGCCAGCTGGAGGTTACAAACGGTCTGTTTAAGTGGAGCTGAAATTGTGGTTAAATCTGTCAGAAAGTTAACTGGCAACTACTTGGTCTCATTTGTCATTTTTCATGTAGAAATATGATGATGATGACGATGACGATGTCTTACATCAGATTGAGTTCTGCAGCTGCAGCAGCAGCTGTGGTTATATTTGCCTGTTGCATCATTAAAGTGATGCTCACACGTGAATCCATAAAATCCACAATACATTATAATGTGAATGTGAAAGGGGCCATTTTGAATGATGAGTACTTGAACCTTTTCCTCTATAAATATATTTTGATGCAAATACTTTTGTATTTTTTACTTAAATTTACTTTTAATTAACTAAAACACCTGAGCTGCTTCTCCTCCGCCGCTCGTCCCCACTTCGGATTCTCAATATTATTTCAAAATCCCGTTTTAAAGGAACGGTTGGATTCTTCCTCTCTCAGTTTGATCCCACTCTCGCGTCTGGACCGTAACTACGGAGCTGCCGCCATCAGCTGGTTAGCCTAGCTTAGCATAAAGACTGGAAACGGGGGGAAACTGCTAGCCGGAGGAGACAAAACCCACCTCCCTGATTAACATGTGACATCTCGTTTGTTTGATCTGTAAAGGTTCAGTTCTATTACATTACATTCGTTCAGCAGACGTTTTTGTCAGAATCAATTTAAACCAAGCACATCGAAACCACAGCGGAGAAAGAAATCTAATCCTGAATTAGAGTCTGTCCCTTTTAAATTTACAATGAAACGCAGGTTCAGCGCCGCAGTGCGAGGGTTATGTGCCGGACCGGCTCTCGGTTGGTCCCGGTAACTCCCCGGAGTCTCGTCGTCACTTTGAAGTTTCCAGAAAACCGGCAGAGACTCCGGGACGTTACTGGGGTTCTTGAAGCTGCGTTCGGTCCCGGTCTTAGTCTCATTGACTTGATCTTAAACAACGGCAGAAACAGACTCAGGTACTGTATCTAAACTACAATTGTAATAATACTTCTGTACTTTTACTAAAGTTCAGGGCTTTTACTTGTAATGGAGTCATTTTTTTTACATCTGAACAGAATTTCCTGACTTTAAATGATCATTTAGTTCATTTTAAACTGTTCTACAGATGTTTTGTGGATAACCCGATTTTACACTTTAAAAAGACTCTTTTTTTATTAGATGAAAAGTTTAGAAGTATATATGTGACTCCCTGGGTGAGAGGAGGGGAAAAAAATTTGGTTCTGGCTCTTTTTGGTTCTTCGCCGAACACGAAATTTTATTGCAGCCAAACTCAAAACTCGGCAGCGTCATGAACCAAATGATTAAAATCTGATACTGTTTATCTGTCTTTTCCTGTCATACTTCCTTTCCTCTCACTTCAGCTTACACTCATTTCTATCTGCCGGCTGCTGACACAGCACAATAGAACCTTGAAAGGTTTTTATAAGACCTTTCAAGGCTCTATTATCTCCCTTTCAAGGGGAAAAAAACAAAACACAAAGCGAGCTCAAGATGACTCACAAGATGTCCATCCTCTACCAGCGCAGTGTTGAGTGAGGAGCTGGTTTTGAACCTCGTGAGGAGGATGGAGTTTTTAAGTGAATGAGGTTTTCACTGAAACCTTTTTTCCAATCCCGGAGCCTCTTTACTGCAGGGTAAAGGTGTGTTGGGCGTTTTTGTTCTTTTTTGGCAGGTTGGCCTGGAGGTTTCCATGTTCACGTTGTGCGTGGGTGCAGGTATTTTCTGCGAAGCGCGTTTCCAGTCTCTGGAGCCGGCTGGTGATCAGTAAGGGGCGAGCTGAGCTTTGCAGAGGAAAGAAAATGAGCTGCCGGCACCAGTCAGTCGTAGTACGTGTCAAATGGTTTTCCTTCCTGTGTGACTCAACTCTGTGATCAGGAGGTAGATGATTATCGTCGCGTTCTTCTTCTGACGCCTCAGGAAAGTAAAAAGTTACTTGAGAGAACGGAGCAGGATGTTTCATTTTCAAAACATGGCTTCCTCCCGCTCGTTGCTTAATCTGAGAAAATGGCCGTGTTCTGACACGAGGACATAGAAACATAAAACCAGTTCTTTTCCACGAGCCTGTTTCTCCACAGCGAGTACGAGCATCGTTTGTCAGAGGTTCATCCTAAGAGATGAACGTCCACCGACGGGGCTGTGGGAGGTTTTAACATCCAAACCAGTCATACGTTGTCCACTGAAGCAGAGCCGTTGTCATCAACTGGGATTTCTGCCGATAACGGGCTCGTTCCGGATCCGACCTGATCCCGACTCGCTCCGGCGCCATGCAGGCGAAGGCAACAGTAACCTCAGCGGATCAAGGCTGCAGCTGCGACCCCAGGGCATGATGGGAAACACCGGGCTCTCCCCTGACCTAAGAGCTGACGTTTAATGGAAACCTTACGTTTTTCATTTAACTCGCTCTACGGAGCTTCGTCCCGCTCACCGTGTAGATGCCGAGCGGCTCCACGCAGATCTCAGGCTGCAGACGCGCTCCGACAGCTGTAGTCCACAGTGCGAATGTAACCGATTCCACGCAAAAACCTCTGGAAAGTGGGATGTGAAGACTGTGCAGATGTTCCTGACAGATCAGCCCGTTTGAGAGGGACGGCCCAGCTGAGACTCCCTGTAGTATGGAGGTTAAACCCCAGAATGCATTGTTCTGGCGGCATTTCATTAACTGGGGATCAGCTCTGACAGGACGCTGAGTGTTCCTGTGACTTCCTGTGACAGGCTGTGAAGCCCGTTGGGAACTGTCCGTCTCGACTGCAGCTTTTTGTCTCTCCTTCCTGCCCCCACCTCCAACCAGCCTTTTGTCCGACAGCTGAAGGGCAACGGCCCCCGGGGCCCCAAAGGCACCGGGTCTTCTGAGTGGCGACACATTAGGTTATAAAGGCCCTGGGGCGGCCCCTGCATTTTTACCCAGTCACCGGGTTCGCTTCCCTAATTCTGCGTTCACAGCGCCGTGCATTGTGGGTTATTCCCAGGGGTTGGGCCTGGCCGTTGCCCCCCCCCGGGGCTCAGCTCCGCCCCCTTCAGCATCACCGTGTTAATGACTCTGAAACAAGTCCAGACCGCAGCTGCTTTTCTCCGACTTTACTAAGCGTCTGTGGAGTCACGGGTCCATATCAGATTCTATATTCAGTCCAAACATCGTGTCCTCTGGAGAACCGACAGATTTTCGGTATCCGTCCCTTTAGAAAGTTGGATTCAGTCTGAGATTCTGTCTCTGAAACTTTACCAACACAATGGAGCTGAATGAGTTTAGTTTGTGGTTCGGTATTAAAAAAAATTAAAACATGACATTTAGAAAATTCAGTGTCTACGGTTTTCACTGGAGCCACTTTCTTCTGAAGAAATAGTCCCGGTGAAAACTGTACCCAACCCCCCAGCCTCATTGGGCAAAATCTGCAGAGCTGCAGACTTACAGTAAGGGAGCATAAAGCACTTTGCAGTGTCACCACAGGACGGCCGTCAGCCCCTCGCACACACACACACACACGCTCGTCTTCCTTCTGAACCAGGTCGCGTGGTTATTTTAAGAGAGGTTCAGTGCGTGAACTCGGCGGAAACATCATCTCCGTGTCACCAACCCGATGAGTAGGACATTCATCAGGTGACAATGTCAGCTGAAACCACCTGATGAATGTCCTACTCATCGGGTTCACGCACTGAACCTCTCTTAAACGTGGCCCTGGGTCACATTCTGATCTAAACTGAGGCCTCGTCGTTTTGTTTCTAATGCAGTGGAAATGTGACGTGTTTTGAAGTCGGGGGATCATCGGTGGAAGTTTCCACTGGTTCAATTCTGAAGCAGGAAAACCACGAAGTGAAAAACAGCAAACGTCCACAGAGGGAGACGTTCTGGTTTCAAAGTAAAAGTTCTCACTGTGAATAACTGACAGGTGTTTTTAATCTCGTCTGCGCTTCAGGTGGAGCTGAGTCTCACTACTCGCTACTATAGCTGAGCTGTGGAGGAAGCAGAAGTAAAAACACTGATATCCAAATATTACCGAAGTAAAAGTACGGGAGTAGGATCAGGAAAGTGTACTGAAGTACTCGGTGCAGTAAAGCGGCCCCTCTGACTGTTATGCTGGGACATATTATATCGTTGTCGTTATCGTTTCTGGGGCATTAATGCGTAGACAGCGTTTTACTGTTGTAGCTGCTCGAGGTGGAGCCGATGTGAACTCTCTATATCCGGCTTCGTGATTAATCTGCTGATTATTCTCTCAATTCATTAACTGATTGTTTGGTTTGTAAAAATTCAGAAAATATACAGAGAGAGAATATTAATTCATATTAATTACAGCTGCAGCAAATAGGTCGACTGAAATAAAATAAATCAGCTGCTACTGTTTTGTTGATAATCGATTCATCGTTTCAGATGTCTGTTAAAACGTAAATGGCAAAAACTCTGATGCTTCCAGGTTCTCACATCTGAGAGTTAGTTGCTTTCCTTGATCTTATATTAAACCAAACTGGATGTTTTCATACTGTTGGTTGGACAAAAAAAAAAAAGATGGATGACTTCACCCTTTGCTCTTTGCCTCAGTGTCCCATGTTTTGTGTTTTATTATTTTACCGTCAGATTGATCAGTAACGAAAACAGCTGCTCGTTGCAGCTGTCACATTAATATCAGTTAAGCCTCCTCAGGTCCGGCTCTGTCAGACGGTTTCACAGAACCAGTCTGTTCTGTATCAGCGTGTTGTTGTTGCAGCTCTTCGCTGAAGCTCTATGATGTTTCCACTGAGTGAAATATTCAAACCACAGGCTCCATTTTTTTCTTTTCTTTATCTGCTTCCTTCGATCAAACTGAAATATTTTAGAAGCATCTTCCCAGAAGTCAGCGTGTTTGGTATCGGTGAAAGGTCTCTGGGATCGCCACTAGAATTAAAAACAAAGGGTAACGTTTTATTTTACATGTGCAAAATGTCCTCACAGTTTCCACAACATTTGGTGGAAACAACTATGTCACTATGGGGGGAAAATGAAAGCCAATTCATTCTAAATCTAGAGTCTTTCAGTCAGTGCTCAGCAGGTCGGCCTCAGCAGAAGGTGTAAAAATGTGCAATTCATCCACAGGCAAACGTCCGGTTGTATGCACCTGCATACGGAGCGTCAGGGAAAACCAATATTCCAGTGGAGGATTTTAAAAAAGGGGAAGTTACTTGGGTTTAAATGAATAAGAAGCTTCAGAGGAAATTACAGAGATGTAAAATCGGTTTTACCAAATAAAGTTCTGGGGTTCGAACACACTCGGTTGCTCCTGTTGGTTTTCCCTCGCGGACTGAGTGAAGCTCTGCCCGTCTCCTGACGCCCCTGTTCCGTCCTCCTCAGATGAACCATGGACCCCTCCTGGTTCTTCCTGGTTCTGTCGGCCGCCGTCTTCGTCTCCATCGTCCTCCTGGCCGTCGTCTGCCTGGACTGCTGGAACAAGGGCGCGCTGGGTGAGGTGACGCGGGGAGGAGTTGGCCTCGGCGATGGCGACGGAACGTGCGTTTACACGATCTGCAGGACGAAAACCGAGCGCGTGTGAAGATTCACCGACGCTCCGTCCGGTTTCGTCATCAGATCGTTTTGTCTCCATCGCCGAGGCTAATGTCTCTCTCCGTACAGACGTGTGGTTAACCGCTGCTCTGCTTGTTCATAACGACGTGTAGTCAGGACGTTTTTTAACCAACGCTGGTCACAACGGCCGCTTTGGCTTCTGCTTTTAGCTGCTGAGCGATGAAATGTTTCTCTCTTTCCTCCCACCAGTCTCCATCAGGCAAACTAATGCCTCGGAGGAATACATGCAGTAAGTCTTCATGAGTGAAAGATGATCATATTTTCACTGAACAACAACTCGGGTTAAATCTCTCAGTTTTACACCAAGTGACGACGTGTCTGTTTCTCTCTTTCCCTCAGATCCACTGAATTCAGAGTCATCCATCCACGTGAGTCTGGAGAGAAAAAAACAAAACAAAAACGCACTTTGGTAAAGTTAGTTTTTCTTAGATGATGTTTTGTTGATGGCTCTGCAGCGGCTCCCAGTTGGTCTCGGAAAATATTTGAAGAGCATGTAAATTGTAAATTGATTTCAACCACAAATAAAACACGAAACGTCTCCATTTCTCATGTGATAACTTTAAACATAAGGATTTAGCATCAAATCAAAGTTGTGTTATTTAAGGGTTACGTCTTTGAAGACTTATTCAAGAGTAAAAGCACATGACCTGAGCCATCTCCATTGGCTGCACAGTATTTGCCATCGAAGTTATTTGTGACCTTTTTTCTTGAGATATTTCAGTAGCAATTCACATTTTAACATGAGTAATGATGTTTACGTGCTGTTCCTGCTGCTCAGGGAGATTTTAGTGACTAACTGAACTATACAAGGTCGGGTTGACTCCGTGATCAGACACACGAGAGGAGACATTTCCCTCCAGAGCAAGTGGTCACTTAGTTTAGCCGGTAAAAACCACCTTTGAACTGAGGCCTATGTGAGAAGAGCTTAGTGTCCGTGACGATGGTAGAACCAATCAGTTTCGTGGAGGTGATGACGTTTCTACGCTGGGGCGGAGGATGGTGATGGTGGTGATGATGATGATGATGATGATGGTGACAGTGACTCTCTCTCTCTCTGTCGAGTTGCAGTGCAGCCAGCCGGGGATCTGAACTCCATCCGCTCCGCTCCCCACCTGCTGTCACCACACAGAGTTGTGTGAGTTGCTTTTTCTTTTTTTTTAAATCACAAAAAACACACCTGGTTCATACCTGCCACGAGTACGAGGCCTTCATCAGCACCGACGCTGACCGAAAACTCCTCAGTTCTCGGTGGTGGGTCGAACACCACGGCTGCGCAGCTTTGATTCTGCCCCCGCTGGAGACCAGGTCCCGAACTTCTTACAGACACAGCGGCTCGAGGAAGAGTCCCGGTGGCTGACCATGACGGAACCCACTGTTCTAGTAGGAACAACCGAGGCCGTAGAATCGGTTCCCGACGGCCAGGTCCGCCCGAGGCCTCGGCACAGTTTGATCTCTCAAGGCCCGTATTTCCCCAACTCGTCAGAAAGTAGTGAAGTCTGAGCAATACGACGCATTCATCAGCTGATCACGACTGATCAAGGAGTAACCAATCAGAGATATAGATCGGCCCTCCATCTTCAATATTAGTCATTCTTTTAAAAAAAAAACCCCTACGGTTCATTCACTGGTTTGTTATTCTGCAAGAACATATAGTATAGTTAATTTTACTATCATTATTTATTACACATAATTATAATGTATAAATGTATAAACAGGAAATTGAAATGGAAACTAGACTCTGCTGCGAGACGTTCCGGTGGACGAGGTGGGTCAGAGAAACCGGAGGAGGAGAGGAAATTTAGTTCCACGCTGACGTGAAGATGGTCAGAGACTGTGAATCACATCAGGGTCGGGTTTATTCCGCTGCTTCGTTTTCAGCAGTTAAAAAAACACCAAACAGAGGAGGTGGTGGGAGGTAGTGTTTATCTAACGCTGGGCAGCTCGTGACTGCACCTCAGGGATCGGTTACGTCTCGTCTGAACCTAGAATAAGGCCTGGTCATTCATTGGTTGATCAGAGTTTCTCTTCCTGATCTGGTTCACACAGATGGAGTAGAACATTTCTGTCTAAAACGTAGTGGAGCAGAATAGAGTAGCAGGAAATGCAAACACTCAAGTAAAGTACATCAAAAATGTACTTGAGTAAATGTACTTAGTTACTGTCCACCACTCTTCATTATTCTGACACTGAAAAGACTTTTTCGTCAAAAGAAGTTTTATTTTAAAAGTGAAAGTGAAAGATTTTTACTTTTCTCTTTAACTTGAGTCCAACGCTTGACTTCTTAGCACTTCAATAGACACAGGTCCTGGTCTAAGCACAGATACTTGGACTTCATGGTTTGGTTTGTGAGAGATGAAACCTCGGACTACAGAGGACGGGGTCACCTCGTGTCAGGGCTTTGATTCGGTCTTTTGATCTGTTCACACTCAGCTCACCTTCAGCTGATCCCGGAACCCAGCGGAGACACCGGTCCTTCACCCCAACAGAGACTGGTGAGAGTCCTCCGTTCATTTGACCTTTTCGTTGATGATGTCTTCTTCCAGGATTTATTAATAATGTCAGTCAGAATTTTTTTTTTTCTTTACTCTTTATCGCATATGTCAAAAACAGTTAGATGCAACTTTCCAGCATTCGATCTCTGATCTCGGAGTCCGTGCACTTAATGTGATGCTCTTTAAAAATCTTACACAACACGACTTTTTCCGTCCTACAGAAAGTAATCCAAGTTATGAGAATCCAGCAGATGGTAAGATCACGTTTAACTTTTCTAACAGTGCGTTTGAGAAGCAGTGTCCTACGTTCCTCTAACCCACAAACCCAAAGACATTTAGGGAGTGCAGCCAGTCCTGGGTCAGTATTTTGCAATCAAACATGGATACTGTACACGAACTACAGACCTGTAATTATTTTCCGCTGCACATTTCTAGACTGCAACATAGGTAACTGTGAATATAGTGGACAAAACCGGTTAAGACTTTGAGCTTGACTTTGATGACCTTGATTTGACTTGTTGGCCTCAGCTTTGGACTTGTTGGTCTTACCTTGGTAGGTTGGGACTTGCTGGCCTCAGCTTGGGACTTCTTAGTCTGGATTTGTGACTTTAGGGGCTTGTCGCCATCGTCTTGGGACTTGGTCCTGACTTGGGACTTGTTTGTCTGTATTTTGGACTTGATTGCTTTGACATAAGACTTTTTGGTCTTGACTTTGAAGGCTGGGACTTGTTGGCCTCGACTTTGGACTTGTTGGCCTCGACTTTGGACCAGTTGGTCTTGACTTGGTAGGTTGGGACTTGTTGGCCTCGACTTTGGACCAGTTGGTCTTGACTTGGTAGGTTGGGACTTGCTGGCCTCGACTTTGGACCTGTTGGTCTTGACTTGGTCGGTTGGGACTTGCTGGCCTCGACTTTGGACTTGTTGGTCTTGACTTGGTCGGTTGGGACTTGCTGGCCTCGACTTTGGACTTGTTGGCCTCGACTTTGGACTTGTTGGTCTTGACTTGGTCGGTTGGGACTTGCTGGCCTCGACTTTGGACTTGTTGGTCTTGACTTGGTAGGTTGGGACTTGTTGGCCTCGACTTTGGACTTGTTGGTCTTGACTTGGTATGTTGGGACTTGTTGGCCTCGACTTTGGACTTGTTGGTCTTGACTTGGTCGGTTGGGACTTGCTGGCCTCGACTTTGGACTTGTTGGTCTTGACTTGGTCGGTTGGGACTTGCTGGCCTCGACTTTGGACTTGTTGGCCTCGACTTTGGACTTGTTGGTCTTGACTTGGTCGGTTGGGACTTGCTGGCCTCGACTTTGGACTTGTTGGTCTTGACTTGGTCGGTTGGGACTTGCTGGCCTCGACTTTGGACTTGTTGGTCTTGACTTGGTAGGTTGGGACTTGTTGGCCTCGACTTTGGACTTGTTGGTCTTGACTTGGTCGGTTGGGACTTGCTGGCCTCGACTTTGGACTTGTTGGTCTTGACTTGGTCGGTTGGGACTTGCTGGCCTCGACTTTGGTTTGTTGGTCTTGACTTGGTATGTTGGGACTTGTTGGCCTCGACTTTGGACTTGTTGGTCTTGACTTGGTCGGTTGGGACCTGCTGGCCTCGACTTTGGAGCGACAAGTCAAACAGAAATAATGCTGTGAACGAACTGGGCTTCCTTTAACTTGGACTCTCTCTGCAGGACCTGAATACGTAAACCCTGACCCAAACCTTCCTGACAGTGACATAGAAGATCCCGGATACATGTAGGTCTCCTCTTTGAAACCGACCTCTGGTGTTTTATTCATTTATTCATTTCAGGGACTCACATTCTGACCTGAACATCTCTTCTTCTCTTTTTTTTTCTGCAGCACCGTGATACCCGACGTCGAAGCCCCTACTCCGTCGAGCGAGAGCCGAGCCTCGACGCCGAGTTCAGGTACAGTTTCGGAAATGGCAAAACAGCTTGACGCCGTAAAGTTCCGTCCAGCAGCTTCTGGGATCAGCTGGCTCCAGTTTATAAATGTCTACTGGCAAAAACCTACTGAAGGTCCCACGCTGCCTTTTTATTTAACGACCCGTTTAACGAATGGAGGTGTTTCATCCGTGGGCGGACTAGGGGCCCCCCTACCTCTAGTCCGTCCTCGATGAAACACATAGAAAGAGGCCCAGGAGGATTCGGTACGTGCAGTCATCTCACAGGTGAACCAGAAGCCTCAGACTCTCAGACGCGCACAAACTACTCAGTCACGTCATTCGCACCCGCTGAGAAAACTGTGACTGCGACCTTCGGTCTTCATCTTTTCAGTAAAGAAAGGAAGGAGAGAAAGAAATTTAAAAAAGCAGCGAGGAAAACAGGCAGAGAGAGAGAGGAAAAGAAAGATAGCACAAGTAAGAAAGGAAAAAATGGAGAGAAGACGAGGAAATTGTGAACGGCGGTCTGTGTGTTAGTGAGACGTCCTGTGTGAAGTGATCATGTCTGTTTTCCTCCTCAGATGTTCGACACGATTACGTGAACCTCGAAGGTGAGTTGTTCATCTTCTAAAGGACCATTCTGTTTATTTCTGTCTTGTCCTTCATCTACAGCTGTAAACTGTTCTCCTGTTTTTTTCCTCTGAAAAACACGCACTTGTTCTTATATTTCTATGAATGCAAAACGGCTGATAACTTGATCTTAAGTTAATCTCGTCTCATTTTAACGTTGTTCATGGGAATTCACTCCAGAACACGCAACATTTACGCGGCTGCTAATTAACCCCTGAAGCACCGGGGTTACCGCTTTCTTCTCCTCCTTCTCTCCACAGAGGAACGAGACTATCTGAACGTGGATCCGCTGCTCTCTCAAAGTGAGTCAGAGATCCAGTTTCTTTTTATTTTTCTTTTATCGTTCAGATCATGCCGAGTTCCTCCGTGCCGATGTTTCACACATGAAGTCCTGCAGCATCACATCCCGGTCTTAATGTGTGTCCTCACCGGTGCCTCTCCCGTATCCTTGTAGCATCAGTGTCACAGAGCCGAGCATCCGATTCTCCCAAAAGATAAATACACGACGGCAAACTTTTAAAATAGAAAGAATTCACAATGACCGTAAACTGCTGGAAGAGAAGAGTTTTAACCCGTTTAGTTCGGTTCCCGGGACTGTTTGGCTCAGAGCAAACAATGTCTGCATAAGACGATTCGATGCAATGATTAAAACAGGCGACGCAGGCGACCTCTCCTTTTCATTAGTTAGGTTCAACCACGGCAACGTTTTACGTTTATTATCTTTCCTTCATTCATTTAAGAATAACATTTATACTTTACAGTGCACGACGCAGTTTCAGCTACAAACAGTCTGTGAAGGAAACGTTTTTTTACAAACAAGTTTTCTAGATCTTGAGATTTTAGTGTTATTTTTTGAACGGATATCTTTGGGTTTTTTTTAAGACACTGGGCTTGGGCTGTAGGAAATAGTGATTTGGGGCGTTTTTGTTTTACAGATGAAAAAATTAATGAAGGGAACAATCGCTTCAAAATCAATATTATGGTTCGTTGGAGCCTTACAACTCAGTGACATCTGCTGAGGACGATCAGCTGATTCCACGTCGAGGCCGACGAGAGATTTCTGGAGTTGACAAAGGCTTTTTTTCTATGAAAGTCGCTCCGTTTTCACTGGTCAGTTTGTCTTGATATTCAGCGCATGTTCATGCCCCCCAGAGGATGATCCCTGGTGCTACTGGCGACCTTGTGATGTTTTGTCTTGCATCTTCATCACCACCTAAACACACGAGATCTTAATCTAAAGAGCAGATTACCGTGAGATACACAGAGGGGGCGAACTCTTAACATTTTGGAGACACTTACAGGTCACACGTCCATTTAATGTGCGTTTTAATTTCTCGTTTTGTACCAGAATCAAAACCAGAGTTGTTGCCTCAAAGCGACACCGACGACGACGACGATGACGACGACGACTATGAGGGGAACTACGTCAATCAGCCCCCAGTAGGTTTAAACAAGCTCACTGATGTTTCTTCAGCTTTACTCCTGAAGCAGCAACCGCTCAGTTTTTCTTTTTCCTTTCAGATGATTCACAGCCAGCTCCGAGCATGACGGGACACAGACTGAGCGATCGACCTCCGACTGCCCGACAACTGTGGGCTTTTCAACTGCCATCTTCATTTTTCTTCCTCCACCTTTGCCCCTTATTGATATTTAAGAGCTAAACGACTGAGAAAATAGGTAGAGAACTGGAGCTGGAACTGAGGGAAAAAGTCCTGCAGAGGCTGAGTTTGTCTGTTTTGTGAACTGTGGGGGTAAAAAAAAAAAAAAAAATATCAACCAAGAGCCAGATTGAGCCAAGACCCAAAGAAAATGAGCAAATATTCATATGAGAAGCTGGAACAAGTGGATTTTGTTGCCATATTAC
Organism: Xiphias gladius; assembly: GCF_016859285.1. Lineage (NCBI taxonomy): Eukaryota > Metazoa > Chordata > Actinopteri > Istiophoriformes > Xiphiidae > Xiphias > Xiphias gladius. The sequence goes on along the minus strand of NC_053402.1, from coordinate 24,728,472 downwards.
AAGTTTTGTTCATCCAATGATACTGAGTTTACTGTGACTTAAAACAGAGGAAGCAGGAAAAAATCCTCAAACTGGAACAAGGACATTTGGAGATTTTGCTCGAGAAACGTCTTAAAGGAGCAGTTCTCATTGTTTCCTGTCCCTGTCTAGCCGCACTGTCGTTTTTAGAAAGACAAAATCCACAGTCCTCGTTCAGTGTATAAACATGTTCTTAAGCTCGTCTGAAGCTAATATGAAGCAGTTGGGGTTAAATTGAGAGCAAGTTAAGAGTCTCTACTTGTAGGAAGTTATTTCGTTGTGTTATCATCCCGCTGCTGCAGCTCAGCAAGGAAACACAAGGAGGGAACTTCACACTGAAAAGTCAGTAACTTGGGAGGATGCTCCCTCGAGCTGTGTAAATCAAGACGGCTGAAGCCTCAGATTAGCTTGAGAGTTCATCTCTCACAAAAACACAAGCACTGCGGATTTTGTCCCCCGTCCCCTAACAGGGTCGTCGCGATAGGAAAGGGGACCAGTGGTTATTGTCTCAAAGTCATTTATCAAGCTTACACACCTGATCATTCTATGGTGGCGGCTTTTCTCTGTTTGATATCATCGTAACCTGACCTGCCGTTGAGTTTTGGACTGTTGACTGGATAAAACACGACACTTAAAGACGTCACCTTGGGCTTGTGGAAATATGACAGACATCGCTCATATTTTATGGCTAACTGTGCAGTTTGGAGTGGAAATCGGGCTCCGAACACCGACGACCACACACGGCTTTTTAAACCTGATGTAAAAAGTACAGATGTATACATTAATTTGCCAGTTAATTAGGAACAACCAGCTTAAACTAATGTAGTCTGATCCAGCAGTCCAGTAACAAATCCTCCATCACGAAGGTTCTGACGTTCAGTTTTTTATTGAAACTGTGTTAAAGAGGAGCTGATTCAACCGTGTGATCATTCTGGAGGCTGCGGTTTGTGCTGCTGTTGTAGTGTATTACCCTCATTGGTATAAATGGGGTGGACAAAATAGTAGAAACACCTGTCAGTGTATAGCCACACAAACCGACTCTGAAACTGAACATCATAACCTTCATTAGGGAGGATTTTATCACAGGATAAATGTATTTTTACTTCCTGAGACCTTTCTTTGATGTTTTCCTTTTCTTGTAATTTGACCTTTAGAGACGATTAACGAAAGGAAAAATCCCCGTTTACTGAAACTGCCCGCCACAGACAGACGTACTGTACCTACGACGACGAGGGTTTCCGGTAGACGTAGCAGCTTCATTATAAGAGGTCACCAGTTAAAAAGGTCGGGAGAACTAAATCCAGAACTGATCAGTTAAAGATGTGTCAGCAGCTCCTCAGGGTAGAGTGAAAACCCCCAACAAGAACTCAACAGAACCGACTCTCCTATCAGGCTCCAGATTCAAATTCTGTAGGTTTTTTTTTTTTTTAATATTTACGTGCAAAAGATGTTAATTTTCTGTTTGGTTGACCCGTTCCTCCACAGTGTCTGTCTGACACGTTTGAGCTTAACTCCGATTTTCCTGACAACTCCTGAGAATGTCTTAATTCACAAATGATTTCTACGATGTATTTATGTGTTGTTGCCTTGTTGTCTGTGGATCTGTAATCCAACTGTGTGAACTAGAAATGTAATTGCAATTCAATTAAACCTCAAACAAAACTTTAAACTCTGCTAGGTTTCGTCTCTCATAGCAACAACTAATCTCATTCAATTCAAAGTCTGCTGTTGAAGTACTTGTACTTTGAGCGTAAGGCGACGCACACCGACTGAAGAAAAGCAATAATTTAATCACCTCCTCTGCCCAGATCCAGACCAGGACTAGGTCTGAATGACGTGTCCGGTGTGTGTCAATGTGCTACATTAAACTACTCAACAGTACAATAACTAAATAACGAAACAGACATTCTGGTACATTTGCTTCCTTGCTGAGAGTTAGATGAGAAGATTGAGGCCGTTTCTGTGCCTGAAACACGGAGCAAAAGCCAGGAGCTGCTTAGCTTAGCTTAGCTTAGCGTAAAGACTGACAGCAGGCAGGAAGCAGCGGAACTGGCTGATTAACACGTTACATCTCCTTTCTTTAACCTGTGCACAAACAGACATGTAAAAACAACCGTTTCTGGTCTTAGGGGGAAGTTATGTGATGAAACTATTCCGCGTTCAACAAGTCTGCGTCTTGTCAAGCCGGGGTCAATTCAGTGACCAGAACTAAGTCTTGTCGGACACCAGTCGGCACCGGAGGTGACTGGAACTATTTCTTTCTACTTTTCATTTTAAATTTCATGTTAATTACTCAGCTTCAGAGGTGACCCAGACCCTAAGATCGACATCCGCGTTTTGATCTCACGCTCAGAAAAGAAAGCAAATAAGCGAATTTCCCAAAATGTTGAACTGTTGCTCTGATGTTTTTTCCCCATCGTCCAGCCGTCAGATCCCATTGAACTACGCTAAGAAAATCAAAGCCACTAATGATCGCTCTGTCAAAGTTGTTGTTGTGGTGTTTTAAAGGAATCTGAAGAGAGACTGACTCGAAAACTCAGAGCCTCACTACCCACCACCAGAGCACAAGTTATCTCAGCTTTAAGTCGCCCGTAGCTTGTGGCGTGTTACAAAAACTGCCGGAGACTGAACTGAAAAGTTGTTTGTTTGTTTTTTCCCAGTGGTTTTATTATTAATGAACTGGTTTCGTCTGTAAAAGGACAGAGGTGGGATGGGGAGAAAAGACAATGTTTCCACTGTCATCAGTCCAAAACTTTCCATCGGTTTATGTCTTCAGTCCAGTCTCGTGTCCCTGTGTGAAAACTGTCTGTACTTACATATGAAAATCCAGAAAACTTTCTCCTGAAAGACGTTTCTGTCCATTCTCTGCTTTTCTAAAAGACACGGGTAAAAACAGGGACGTAATAAGATCGACGTCGGGAGGTGGGAATGTTATGAGTCGTTTTGGGATGTTGGGGTTTCGTCACGCGGTCACGCTGCCGTCCTCACTCCTGAATCCAGCTGTGATGAGGACAGTTCAGTTTGCAGAGGGATGGAAGGACAGCTGCTGGGTGGGGTGAGCCTGAACCTGAACAGCTGCAAGACACAACACACACACAAAAACGTACTGTTAAAATCATCTCTCGACTTTTGGAATTAAGGCTGTTATTAACAAAACCCAATGGAAGAAAATCTTTATTAACACGAGGTAACTTGAGATGTCGTCACAGTTTAAAAGTAATAGTTCAACATTTACATTTATTTTCTTTCTCGTTAGATGAGTCCGACACATACGTAACCCGCGGTAAAACCACAACATATTGTTTTTATGCTTTTGGTTTTTGAAGGAATTAAATAAATGAGATATCACATGTTAATCAGGGAGCTTTAGAGCTGCTGGTAGGTGAGTTTTGTCTCCCCTGGACAGAGCCAGGCTAGCAGTTTCCCTCTGTTTCCAGTCTTTATGCTAAGCTAAGCTAACCAGCTGCTGGCTGTAGCTTCATCTCAACTGTTAAGACATTAGAGTATCACTTTAAGATGCTGCTGATGAACTGAAGCGCTGAAACTGAAATGGTAATTTTTTTTAGCCATAAAACGCAGAGGAGCTGGAGACTTAAAAGTAAAAACAGAAAAATAAATAAACTTTTTTGTCTGAAGAATGTTAAGAGGAGATCGACAAAAAGATGTTGTGTATTTACATCTTTTGGGCTTCCTCACGAGGCTGATCGTACCAAATGTAACCCCCTTATGTCCACTGGACGGACACATTGGATAAACCAATGCGGCTCATCTGGATGTGGGAGCTTTGAGGTTGGTGTTTTCTCTTTCCCCCAATGGGGGCTTTTGTACAATGATGGCAGACTTGTCCAGTGAGTGTCAGGGATAGTCAACCTTTTGTCACCTCTGAACTTTGTGATCTCAAATGTCAACCTGGCCGATCGCACACCTCAGCTAAATATATAATTGTACGTCAGCTGCCAATAAATACAGGCATTTCTGAACGTGTACAAGTCAATTTCACAAGTAAAGTGCGGTGCCGCGGTCACGACGCCAGTAAACATTGGCCCCAACAGCCCATTAACAGCCCACAGGACAAGGTTTGTGTCCAGGGTGTGTTTTACCCTGGGGTGGCCCGATGTAGAAGTGCTGCGGTGCTCCCTGTTGGGGCGGCGGGCCGTGCTGGGGGTTGGAGCCGCCGCCCTGCTGAGGGGCGGTGTAGTGCAGCACGACCGGCGGGGGCCCGTGGCCGGCAGAGTGGTGAGGTCCTGCGACGTGAGCCTGCGGGGGGCAAACGAGACACAGTGAGGTGAGGCGCTGCAAACACAAACTGGGGCCGGACACTCTCCAGAACTGAGGGGGTTCCGGTCTACACAACAGATATCGGATGTCTGCATCATGCCCAAACGGTACGTGTCACGTGGTCGCGCGAGGCAGCAAGTATGGTTTGATCTTCGGCCAGCTAAATCTGAGCAAACGTGTTACATGTGAAAACTACACGGATCCTGAGCCCGCGGGGCACATTTCACGGGAAATGAAGTAGATCCTCTGTTTACTGTGCTGTACCACAGCTCCGCTCTTCACTGCGAGCATTCTGCTCCTTACACCAGTGAAAATTCAGAGTGTGAACGTGAAAAACTATCCGCTTATTAATCATCATTCTCCCTGATGGTTAACAGACGAAGCCGTTCATGCCGACCTGTGCGAGCTGGCCGATTGACGGGAAGCCGTGAGGCAGCGGCTGATGGGTGGGGAGGCTGTATCCCTGCATGGCGTAGGAGGCCTGCGGGGAGCTGTGGCCCGGCGGCAGGTTAGGAGGAGCGGGAGCCGAGAGACCTCCGGCGTGGAACAGGGACTGAGGCTGATGACCGCCCTGACTCGACTGAGAAGGAAAACAGAGTGAGGCAGAGTTCAGGTAAACACACCGAGATAAACACCCAACATTCACAGCAAGAGACTGTACATCAGACGGGACCTGATGCCTGTTAGTCCTCAGAGGAAACCTGGTTTTCTTAACGCTGCAGTTCATTCCTTTTGACCATGAACTTAAAATTCCTTTTCATTGTTTTGTTTTTATCTTTCCGTATCTCAATGGCCAAAAATATTTAACGGAGCTCTAACAACAAGAAGCGTTTTGAGTAATCGCTTTTATTTCAAGCTTTTCAAACCACTTTATGTTCTGATCCCAGTATTGTATAGCGAATTAAAACTATTATGTTTAAGAGCACTTGTTTTTTAGCCCATTTACTACAACTTGCTTGTACTTTACCATTTTACAAAATACACAAAGGCTTTTCATACAGATGACTTCATTTTTCGTAGGCGTTTCAGGACAATGTGAAAATAAAACTCGCAGACACTTTGAATTTGCCTAAAATCACAATTTACAGAATGTTTGTCGGTTCAACAATCATCAGCTGGTAACTCTGTTAAAAGCACAGATGTTTTTGAAACGTTCTCCTGTGCTGAAGCATTCCTGTGTCAACGACCACCATTTTAAACACAATCTGGCGTTTTGAACCGTGACAGTAACTAAATCCTGACTGTTTTACTGTGAGTCAGCAGCAGCACCCACCTGAGAGTGTCCTGGACTGGGTGCTGTGTGCTGGGGTGGGGGTTGATTCCCGGTGGGGGTGCTTGAGGGCTGCGGAGGATGGATGGAGCCCGAGTGGTGAGAGAACGACTGAGGAGCTGAGAGAAAGAGATAATGAGAAGAGAGCAGTAATTTAATAACTGCACATTTGTCAAAAGTACTCGGGGAGTATTTTTCCCTGTGGTTCACTGTGCTCGCATTTTTTCATTTGAACAAAACAGATGGTTTTTGGGTTAAAGATCCTCTGATTTCTACCCAAGACTTTACATTACAGCGCTCTGCAAAAGTCTCACGCAGTTTAGACGTTTAGATTCTTATCCACAACCCAACACCATCATGGAGGCTCTGATCTGTCCCAGATTCATCGAGTCCAAACACACAACCAGAGTCATAGAGATCTGTCCTCAGAGACCAGAAGAACAAGGAGTCCCGTAACAGACCGTCAGGACCCCACGGAGCCCCGATCTCAGCATCGTGGAGTCAGTCTGGGACCACATGAAGAGACAGGAGACACTGAGACAGACTGAATCCACAGAAGAACTGAGGCAGGTTCTCCAGGATGCTGGAACAACCCACCTGCCCCGAACCTGGAAAACTGTGTCCAGGTGGACCGAGGAGAACCGGTGCTGGTTTAGAGGCAAAGGGGGGGTCACAGCAAATACTGATATGATTTAGGTTTTTTCTCTTTACTGAACTTTACATGAAGTTAAATGATAAATAAAAACCATTTATGGTTTAAATTGGACATAAAAGATCACCTGCTGAGAAACCTGAACCTTGCTGTGCATTCGTACCAAACAACATAGTCTCTGCTGTTTTTGTTGACCTGTCAAAGGCGTTTGACACGGTTGATCATTCCTTGCCTATAAATCACACCGGCATCCATAGGATCTGGCCACTGACGGACCCTGCTGGACAGACCACGGTGTATGAGAGCAGGTTACGCTCAATCGAAAGTCTTAGTTATAACACAAGGTGTTCAGTCTATTCAAATGCAGCTGACACCACTCTGAGGCCATTCTTCACTTTCTAACTGCCTCCCCCGGAATCCGATAATCCACCATCCATCCATCCGTCCGTCCATCCAGTCTGTAGTAACAGATAGTGGGTATCTTCCCAGCTCCACATAGACCATATTATTACAGTTTGTCACTTAAATTAATGGACATCTGCTGAATTACAAATTGTAGTACAAAGGGATCTGCATATGTATGTACATTTATAATGAAATCAATCTGCATAGTTGTATTTTCACTTTATCGAATGTCAAGTATAGAAGAGAAAAAATGTGCAGTCAAGTTCCTCCGTAGTAGGAAAGAAATAAAACATCACGGATAAATTTGGGTTTTGGCCACAGCAACATTTTGTATCACATCCTCTCTTTTCAGGGCCCTGAATTCACAAATAATGACTTATTAGTTGTTACTGATCACCGATGCTGATGACAACAAACTATATTCAAATGATAATCATTAAATTAACGCTTTGTTTGGTAAAAAGAAGTCCTGCTGTAACTTTCATTAAAATAAAAAATATAATTCCCTTCAGTCTGGATATGATCATCCCTGCTTACCATACATGGCTTGTTGTGGTCCTGGTGGGCCCTCAGCCTGGCCGGGGTACTGGGGGCCAGGACCCATCGGCTGATGAGGGGACCCGGATGTCAGCATCCTTGCACCCCCCTGCAGCATCGAGTAAACTGTCTGGAAATTACAAGAGAGACAAAATAGAGATTTTACCAACAACTCGGAACGAAAAACACAAAACGAAAAAGGAGTTATTTTAGTTGAATTCGTTTTAATGTAACAGACACAAAAGAATAGTCTGACTCTGTAGTTCACAAATGTACTCTCCTGTTTTACTCTGGTTTCCTGATGCATCACAACTCATATTTAATTTAGAACGAATAGGAATCACACTTGCACAATCAAGGATCTGTGCATAAAGTGTGTATTTATTAGTTTTACCGAACTTAGCGCCTCTTACGCGTCACAGTCCGATCTGTTTGGATATTTTCAAGTTAGGAACTTTGTCAAAACGTGTACCTCTAATTTTCCATTGAGTTCACTCCCCCCTGGTATTGCCAATCTCCTCCATGTTTTAGACCTGCCAAAGGCCACATTCATACCCGTAAGACCTGATCCCAACAGATAACACCTCATTCAGATTAGCTTACACTGGGGGAAGGAATCTGGAGGAAGGAGGAAGACCTTCTCAGTCTCAGATGATGCCTTATCAGCAGTCCATTTGAACAAGACCATTTTTTGTTATTATTCCAGGTGAGAAGTAATTCTTTAAAGAGAATCAGGTTTTATATTTCAGGGATGAGTTTTTATAATATGTTTGATTATTTAATAATCAGACACTTTGCACAGAAAACCTGGTTCATTTGCAGTGGTTTGCTGCCTCAGTACCTGTCCGTGATAGTGTGGGGGCATGGTCTGGATCACCTGACCGTACTGCAGGTAGGACAGGGGGTAAGGCGAAGCCACCAGCGGGGGTCCAGCTGCGGAGGCTGCAGCTGAGATCATGGGGGAGGCTGGGGAGGTGTGGTGATCTGGGCGGGGTCCCACCACTGGGCCTGAAACAGCAGAAGTGGTCAATGTTTTACCAGGAATATACGGAGCATGTCGATGGGACATGCTGAGACTTAGTAATGTCGAAAGATATTTTGATAGTGCAACAGGAAAAAAGTCAATAGTAAGGGATGGTGTCACTCTTTCGTCTTAACTCTGTTTTGCAACTACAATACCCATAATGCTTTAGGGGATGTAAACAAGGAGTATAATGCTGACAGTAGAAGCATCAGAAACACGCAAAATTAGCTATTAGCATTTCCTACCTGCAGTGCAGCCATGGACGCACAGACAAGTGTCGCTGACTTACTTTGATACTGAAGAAAACTTAAAAACATGATGATTCTCAGGCAAGTTCTGCAGCTATGAGGAGTGTCTTATGTCTGTGATTTCTAAGTGGATTTACGGACGTTTATTCACAATGACTCTCATCCACGCCTTTGTTATATCCCCCCCTTGATTATTGTCATGCCCTTCTCCTTGCTGTGCCCACCCTGGGCTTAAACAGACTACAGTAGGATTCGGCTGCAAGAGTTCTCTGCCGCCCGCGGTCCTGGGAGCACATCACCCCCCTGCTCTTCAGCAACTGCACTGGCTCCCAGTTAAATACCCTTTTCATTTCAAATCTACCTCTCCAATCTTCTCCATCCCTACACACCTATTCGATCTGTACGTTCCTCTGATGCCTATCTACTCTGCACTCCACCCTCCAGGCTCCGCACCGTGGGCGACAGGGCCTTCAGTGTAGCTGGCCCTACCATCTGGAAGACACTCCCTCAGGGTCTGCGCCAGTGCACATCTGTTGCTTCTTTTAAGTTGCAACTAAAATCTAACCTGCTTAGAGTGGCCTTTCCTGGTGCTTCGTGAAGTGTACACTATGAATTTTATTCTTTAACTATACATATTTCATTGTTGCTGCTGTTGTTGTTTTTATCTTGTTTTATATATTGAATGTCTTATTGGATTTTTAAAGTGTCCCTGAACGGCACTTCTAAAATAAAACGTATTATTATTATTATTAACGTCACCAGAAGAGGCCCGTTTGCGAGCCTGGCTGCCAGCGCTGCAGTTTGGGAGCGCTGACTTTGTCTTTCTGTTTACTCGGCGGGACGGTAACGTTGTCTTTTCAAGAGGTGGGAAAGGTTTGTTGTGTTTCCCGTCCTCGCCGGCACAGGCGGTTTTCATATCCTACAACGGATATCACTCTGCTGTTTATCCAGCTTTAGAAAACGGAACCATTTCCAAATCACTGATGTGGTGTGACCTCTCTGTGTTTCCTCTTCCTGCATGAACATCTGACTCTCCTCACAGTCGCTCATTTTTACATTTCAAATATTGTGGGGTTTTTTTTCCCCCCTTGTTTGGACCCAACACCCTGTTGCTGTAGCCTAATGGTGATTGTGCAGATGAGGGTTGAACCAAATGCGGAGCAGAAACATAAATTGCTCATCAGGTTATCATTGTTATCGTGGGAATTTTCTTGTGACAACTATCGAGATCGTTTTCTCGCCCGGCCCTACATGCGTGTGCCCTGTGTACCTTTGGCTCTGGGGTATTTGCCCTGGTTAACAGTCGACATCGTGTACTGATACATCTGAGCAGCCTGAGGAGAAGACAAGGAGACGATAAGATTAAAGCAAATCACATTTTCTCTGCGAGGAATCTCTGCTGCCATTTTACCAATGAGACAACATGACGTTCTCCGTGACACCAGAATAATGGAACCAAAGCGAGGGATTCAAACCTGGATGGAGTGTCCTTGGATGGGGATGGGGGAGACGTAGGACAGGTAGTGTCCAGGCGGGCTGCTGTAGATGGCCCCCCCTCCTTGCTGTCCTGGAGGAGGCAGCATCACGGAGGGGCTGGGAGGGGTGGGTCGAGGAGGAGTGGGGGTCGGTGCAGGCTTCTGTCGCAACACAGAGAAAGAAATCGAATCCGAAACTGACTCAAACTGTAATCTACAAGTTTCTCGTAGAGGAACAGCGTAATATTAATTATATAATCAAAACATAGAGACCAGGTCTGTCGTATCCATCGTGTTACTGGCGAAGGGGCAAAAGCCTTCACTGACGGACATCGTATATTGATTAAAATCAAAATTCTACCTATATACTGGGATAACGATAAATGACACTTAGTGAAAAAAGGCGTATGTTCATTTTAGTCACAGTTTCAACGAACTAACCGCTGCTGAGTTTCCTTTTACGGGAAGAAATTCTTTCGCGTTTGGATTCAGCGTTGAGTTTTTCACTTGCCTGCAAAAAAAAAAAAAAAAAAAAAAAACAAAACAACATTCAGCCACAAAATACATCATGAAAAAGCCCAAACAGATATAAAATATATACATAAAGTTTATGTTTTCATGACGTGAGTCCACGGTCAAAATCCAAACATTCAGACGTCGACGTCTTTTTCACAGCTGTTCGTGTCTCTTCTTCGCTCAAGACCCGGAAACTCTGAACCTTCTTCCTCACAGTGCCTACGTGAGCATTTACGATTATATAAAACACAGTTTCTTATTTCTATTTGGGATAAACATATTTTGCCCCATGTTTTGAAACTACAATTCCCATCATGCTTTCAGGACTTTAAGCTGGAGGTATAATGCTGCTGTGGGCCACTTTTCCACTACCTGAACTCAATGGTCTATAACCTGGAGTTTCCCAAAACCTTAACTTTTAAGAACCTCTGAGGTTTTAATGTTAAGTTCTGCCTTGTGTTTGCACTGTGTTTTACAAACTGGAATATTTAGGATATAGGTGACTGAAAAGCCAAGACCGTGTCAGACGTACGCCCCCTTTTTCCAAACTGTTCTTTATGTCTCAATGAGTGTCCTGTTGATTTGATTTTAAGTGGATTCATGGGTGTTTATGGGAGACCACAGCCGTATGTATATCGTATTAAAACTCTGTTCCAACTCGGAAAATGAAGGGAGGCTTCTTTTTTTTGGAGTTACGTACACGTATGTACAAACTTAGTGGCTGTGTTGTAATAGTAGTTACTTACGCTGCGGCTACTGACACAGCCTCTGTTCGCTCACTGCTTTCTGTACAGGGCTCCTCACCGCTGCCGGGGGTCGGGGTCGGTTGGGGCGTCCCAGGCTGGGCCCCCTCTGGCCCTGAGGACTGGGGGCCAGGTGGTGCAGGAGGGGTCGGAGCGGCAGGTGCGGCGTTGGGGGGAGCCGCCTCTGTGGTCTGCTGCAGATCTTGAGCAGAGGGGGCGAGGGAGGTGGCAGGTTTAGGGGGGCTGGGGGAGGATGAGGAGGAGGAAGCGGAGTCGGGAGGAAGGGCAGAGCTGTGCTGAGGTGGATCTGCAGATGCCGGGCTCGCTGAAGGAGAGGAGGTAGGCTGCAGCTGACGGACGGAGAAGAAGGCCGGGGAAAAACATCAGCAGCTGAACCCTCACAATTTCATTTTTTTATTCTCTATTTTCATCAATTTTATTGTCAGTAACTTGTTGTGACTCACAATTCAGCATGAAGAGAAAAAAATAAACATGCTTATACACAAAAATGTGTGTGTGTGTCTAATTTAATCCAAGGCCTCCGTGATTTTACGTAATGAGCAAAGTTACGTTGCTTTAAAAACAGGAACGAGTCAACTCATATTTTAATTTAAGCTCCTCAAATGACTCTATGCTTTTAGTATCTGTGGGGTTTTCCTTAATGTATCCAATCAATTTTGAGAAAATAATATTTTTACAACAGCACTTTCGATCTGCCGCTCGTTTATCAAACCTTCTTAGAAACAAGTCCAGATTCAAGTCTGAGGAGAAATGAACAAAAACACCTGCTCATCCGGGCACGTACAGAGTCAGCAGAAACTCCCAAAAATTAAAGGGGGCGCCACTCCTAAATTTAGGAAGGTTTTGGTCTAAGAGTAATTCACGAAGCATTTTAGCACTAAAACTAACTCCTGTAGGTGTAGTGAGTAAACATGATCTCATCTATAGCAACTGTGTCGACTTGTTTTAGGAGTTTTCTCAGTTCCTCAGTAAAGGTCGCTCTCAGCAGCTTTGAGAGTGGAGGAACACAGGAAACTCACAAAATTATAAGTCAACCAACCTCTCACTTACCATTACGTTTCTGGACATAATGAACTCACTCAACAGTTTTAACTTTAAAGGTTTTAGTCCACACCCGAGCCCGTTGTCTTGTTAGAAGATGAGGCTGCACCCTCTGACAGGCCCCTCACCCCCGCATCGCCCCCTGACCCTCAGCATCACAGCAGTCTTACCCTGAACTCTTTCCCAAACTTGCGGAGCTCCTCCAGCTGAGATCTCTGCTGAACCGATGGAGCTGGGGCAGAGAAAGAGAGGTAGAGGCATTCAAGGACTAACATCACTACTGATGATTACGTCTCATAGCTACCTAAAGCCAGTATTGGACAAGGGGTGGTCGGTGACAAGTGGAAGGACACATGTCTTTTACCTTTGCTGCTCTTGCCTTCCTGCGGACTGGACAGATTCTCAGCTCGCTCTTTAGCCGCTGAACTTAGGATTTCGTTCACTGTGGAAGACAGAGAAAAGGCTTCATTTATTGACACATTTGATAAATCTAACGTGCAGTTTGGATACTGCTCATTTGCTCCCTATGGTGTAAAGAACTTGTAAACCCATTTCTATATAATTGTGTTTAAATTGAGTCCAGACCTGAAAACTTAAAATGACTCAGTAATGTCTCACCGTCGACAGGGAAGAGCGGGGTGGGGCCGGAGGGTTTGGTGGTGGCGGTGGTTTTGGTTGCCATGGGGACAGTGGAGGGGGAAGAGTCCAGGCAGGTGGGGCCCACCAGGGGGAGGTCCTGGGGAGGGGCGTCTGGTTTTGGAGCACGAGAAACTGCCGGATGGACAGATGGATAAACAGGGAGAGAGGCAGAGATGGAGGGGAGTTAAAGAGGACAGAGTGAGAGGAGGAACTGATCTGTCTCCATGACGAAACAAACTGGTCCTTAAACAGTGCGGGCAGAGTCAAAAACATCAACCTCAAGCTCCTGGAGCCGGCAGAGCGAGCAGGTTAACACCAACGATGCACCAGTTGACAGCTATAAACTATTTCATGAAACTTAACTCAGTCAGTCAAAGCCTTTCTGTTCACTGCAGCCATGCAGCATCCCTTCCTTCATCATGCAGTTAAACAAACAAAGATGTAAACGAACAAAATTTTCTGAATCACAGGTCGAAGCCATCCTTTCCCTTGAACCGGTGACACTTGGAATTTCAAAAGTTCAATCAGATCGATTCATTGTGCAAAGCAAACGAGGCCAAATCTGTTCACGACGGGTAGCAAGTGAAATGACCTCACATCTGGTCTATAGTGATTACACCCCAACTAAGAAACCATCACGTGTCATAGGTGCTTTCACGGCAGTCTCGTCCGTGTGTGTTTACCTGCAGGGGAGGACTGGGAGTTTGGGGTCCGCAGGTGTCTGTTGCTCTGAAGTCTCTGGGATTTTGGGGAAGTTCTCAACGCAACTGAAGAAGAGAGAGAAGCGGTCAGGATGGACACGCAAAGACACACCACACAGACACAGACACACACACACAGACACACATACACAAGTTCTACACCAAAGTGGTGCCAGGCCTGAAATGTGACATAGCATCAACAGCAAACAGAGGTGGCAGGAGATTAAAGCAAAATGATTTTGCCTGACTAGACTCACTCTCAAGCAGTAGTCAGACATGTTATATTGCCAGATGTCACATTAGTCCAAGCTGTCCCCGTTTTTATTTTTTCATTTTCTCCTTCTGTCTTGCAGCGTCCATTCTCTCATTATTTTGCTACTACAGAGACCTCGTTCCTCCGTAGCAGCTACTGAACTCGACTCTTGCTTTAACTGGAACATCCTGTTGAAAAATACAGCTGAGGGAGGGATTTCTGTGGCTCCATCAATGCCACAGTAGTCGATCGGAATATTATGTCTTTTCATCTTAAAAGGGGACCTTCCCTTTGAAGGGTCATTGATTTCAAACTTGAATTACCGTCTCAAGACATTTTAATCTTGTGGACAGAATGTTTAACCCTAAATGCATAGTCTGGGTCTTTCACAACCTGACACTGTATGAATCTCTAATTTTATTCATAAAATTCATTTTATTTAATGCAATTAAGCACCCAACTCCCTGGTATTCCTCAAACTCTTTGTTTTCGAGAACGTTCTGGTGTCAAAATGTCGAAAGTGATAAAAAGCACTGTTGTCTAATCTTTTTCTCTGAAAAGTCTTTGAGGTTGCCAGCGACAGTCAGACCCAAAGTTGCTTCTCATTGCCGCGCCGCTTTTGTCCACACCGTGCGGGTAAATTTCGCTTGGCGAACGTTGGCGTGTAAAGGCTGTACTTGATTGACATCTGTCTGACCCTACACCTAACAGGGGTACTGTGAGATTGCGTAGTTCCTGCACTTCCAGCACTGCTCCACCAATCTTCAACCTGAGCAGAGGTCTAATCAGCCACAATAGGTGAAAACCCCTGTGTGGGGCTACATGGCCTTTAACAAAACAACCAGGAGCAGAAAACAAAACAACGAGGCTTCGTAGGAAAATCAAATAGAATCTATTCAGGAAACTTATCAAGAAATCAGTACTACGTCTACTTTTCTCTTTACCTGCCCTAAATAAAGGCACTATCCATTACTTGAGAATTTACTGCAGTTCAAACCTCCTCCATACCTCCGTTAACAGGCGAGCGGGTCGTGTCCGCCAGCGCCTGTGGATGCGAGAGGGAGTGTGGGAGAACGAGACCGGTGCAGGGCGGGCTGCTGGCCGCGGGCGGGCTGCTCTGCGATTGGTGAGGAGAGTAGGCGGTTCTCACGGACAGTGGGCTGCTCCTATCAGACGTCGGTTTGGGTGAGGAGGAGCTGGGCGGCGGGTGCCTGGAGGAGGTCGGTGCTGCGGTTCGACTGGAGGCTGCGGCCCTCGCGCCGCCGGCAGACAGGCCGATCTCTCGAGCCCGAGGAATGTATTTACCTTCCCTGGGAAACGGGATGGCGGGAAAGAGGCGGCATTCATCAGAGCAGGCAGGTGTTCCAGAGTGAACCCAGGAGGGAAAGTGCTCCTATTTTGGCTAATTATACTTAAATGATTAAATTTAATTAATACTGATAATTATTATTCTTAAATTATTTGGGCACCACGTGTTTGGAGGGCCACATCTTATATTAAAGCTGAGATTCAGCACTTTAATGCAGTCTCCATTAGTTTATTTTGAAATTGAATGCGATGAGGCTCAGAACCTGAAGAAAATGTCCGAACTGCCCAAATACACCCGGTCTTGACTGTATCTGCTGGTGGAGCCGAAAGCTGCTCTTACCTGCCGGTGGAGGAGAATCCAGGGCTGGCCCTGTCCTCCCTCTCTCGGACCACAGAGCTGTATTTGTCCTCCTCGCTCCTGCCCTCTTCGTTCTCTAAAGAAACCCGCCGGCGGGACTGCAGGCTGCCCTCGATCTCGCTGGCCAACCGAGCCGCTCGCGCTTCACGCTGCCGGTAAAGCTCCGAGTTCCCCCTCTCCAAAGGCACGCTGGGGAGACCAGACAGGGAGAGGAGTATCAGGAAGGTCATGTTGGAAGTAAAGCCTGTGTTCAACTGATATGAAATGAATAACTTAATGTCTAGAAAAAAACAATTTGGAGTGTTGGGTCGAAATGATGCATCAGATTGTTCACCTTTCATCTAATCTTGATTTTAGCCGGCACGTCCTTCTAATACCTTTGTTTATTTTATTTATCTGAATTTTTGGACACCTTAAAGTCACAGTCAAAAAACAGTTAACGCTTCTTTATCTTCTGTAATGTGACATATTTCTGAGTGACATGGACTGTGTGGCCAGGGTACAGTAGTAAGCAGGAGCTGTAGAGGACAGCTGGCCTCCGTCCACAGCTCCATCAACTCATGTTGTGAGATCAGGACGAGGATGAGAACGAGAAGGAGGAAGAAATTAATAAATTAGACCTCGACCATTTCCTCTGGAAATGTAAACACAGTTTCTGCAGACTGAGGTTGCACCACAGACCTCTGACTCACCCTGATGAGTGGGGTTATCTTACTCACGTGTACATGGCGAGGCTGGAGTCATAGGTGGACTTGATGCCGTATGCCTCCTCGTTAAACTTGAACATCTCGTTGGCATCCCAGCCGTTTGACTGACAAGAAAAAAAAAAGAAAACCACAAAAAGGAGGCTACTGGGGAACCAACATTTTCTCTAACAATCACGTATCATGTGGATGGACAGGAGAAGTCCCTGGGCCGAGATCGATGTTTATATATTGTATTTTTAAATAATTATGACAAGCTAACAAGATAAAAGTCATGCGCTTAGTGTGAGAAAATGAACTCGTCAGTAGCCTCTGGTGGAGAAACTGCATAATGAGAAACTGTGTCTGAAGTACCTCAAACATATCTTTGACATTTCTGCCCTCACATTTAATTATTTATTGGCAGACGTGCGCCAGTAAAGATTAATCTGCAACGAGCTAATATCAGGTGACATATCAGCACAGTCTAGCACTGAAAACAACACAACCAGATTTCCTTCGGCTCTGTGACATGGGCTCCGCAAGACCTCAGAAGGTGCCGTGCGGTTTCTGGCCCCACGGTTGGTAGGGACTCACCACCGCCGACCGGGAGCAACCCACAAGCCGTGTTGCCTCGGAGATGCTCCGACACAGTCGCCTGGTCGTAACGACTTGGCCCTTGTCAAAGCTGCTCAGGTCTTCACACCTGTACATTTCTCCAGCATCCAACACGTTGACTACGAGAACTAACTGTTCACTTACTGTCTGATATATCCCAGACCTCGACACGTGCAGCTGTCACAAAATAATCAACATAATTCGCTCCATCTGTCAGTGGTCATGATATTTTGGCTCATTGGTGTAAGTATGTGCGTGTGCGTGTGTCTGTGTGTGTGTGTGTGTGTGTGTGTGCGCTTGTTTCCTCACTGTGTCTGACTCCAGCTCAAAGTTTTCGCCGTTTCCATCCCCGTCCCACCTCTGCAGCACCTTCTCCCTGTGCTCCCCGTTCACCCGCGACGAGCTGATGGCCGTGTCGGTGAACGCGTCTGTACACGCACAAACACACGAACACGCACAGACACACAACAGACGTCAGTCAGCTGTTAAATAAAAGTGGAATTACCGCCTCACGGTTGTGCGTCTCCGCCAACCAGTCAAGTTGCAGTTTACACATTCACGTCTGTCCAGACTCGTGTATATATGAAAGAATTTAATAAAAGGTATTAAGTGTATTTTCACATAATTACCCTACGAATTCTTGAGTTATGGCCAAAAACTTGACTTGTGAGGTCACAGTGACCTTTGACCACCAAAATCTAATCAGTTCATCCTTGAATCCAAGCGGATGTTTGTGCCAAATTTGAAGAAATTCCCTCGCTTTACTTTTGGCTAAGCTCAACATAGAAAACTCTCTTATCCAGTGAAAACCGGCCGTTGATATTGCTGAGAAGTTCTGTGATGTTCAGTTTTCATGGGTTCCTTCTCCCCACTGTGAGTTTCAGCTCTTTCCATAGATGTTCAGTTGGATTAAGATCAGGACTCACAGCAGGCCACTTCAAAACAGCCCAGTGTTTTCTTCTCATCCGGTCTTGGTGCTTTCAGACGTCTGTTTTGGATCAATATCCTGCTGGAGGAGCCGTGACCTGCAGCTGAGACAGAGCTCTCTGGCACTGGGCAGTACGTCTCACCGCAGAATGCCTCGATAATCTTCTGATTTTACTGTTCCCTGCACAGATTCAAGGCTCCACGTGCCAGATGCAACAAAGCGACCCCATAACACAACTGAACCTCCTCCAACTTTCACAGTGGGGATGCTGTTCTTTTCTTTGAAGGTTTCATTTTTCTTCTCTAATGTGACCAAACAGCTTTAATTTTGTTTCATCTGTCCACAGAACATTCTCCCAGAAGCATTGTGGTGTGTCAACAGGAATTTTTTTTTTTTTTTAACCAAACTCCAGTCTGCTTTTTAAGATTTTTTTACAAAAGTGGGGTCTTCCTGGGTCTTCTTCCATGGAGCCCACTTTCATTCAGAGAGCGACGTATGGTGCGGCCGGACACTGTTGTACTTGCGCCTGTTTGTCTCTGTTTTGAAGTTTTCCTCGGTTCTTTTTCCACCGTTCGAACTCTCCTTCTGTTCTGTCTGAGGTCAGTTTTCCTCTTAATAAAATCAGCAGCAGTGGAAACATCAGGCTGCTTGAAGAAGGTCTTGTAGCCTTTACCTTGACCATGCTTGGAAATTACTTTCCTCCTCATCTCCCCAGACAACTCTCTCCTTGTCTTTATCTTGTCCATGTTCGGTGCGGAGCCCTGGGATATACTGCTGACCTGTCCAGGGTGTACCCTGCCTCTCGCCCAATGTCAGCTGGGACTGTCTCCATCCTCCCCACGACTCTCGATGATAAGTTGGTACAGCTAATGGACGGATGGATGGATGTTCTCCATTTAAACAGGCTGAATGACTGATTATAGGATTGAAGCCTCCTGTGATACTTATTGAAGACAATGGTCTGCTTGAAATACCACAACAATCCACTTCTTTATCACCGCTTCTAAGGGGTACCAATAATAAGGTATGCTGTGCTATGCTAAGGTATGAGGTAAGAGCTTGTAATGTCAGCACTTTTCAGGTGTTACAGAGCATTGTTTCAATGAGGTGTAAGGATACCAACACTTCTGGCCACGTCTGTAACTCCCCCTGAAACCAAAAGCGCCGGTATTTAAATTTCTGTTTGTGTCCTTATTAGACAAATTAGATAGGACATTATAATCAGTGAGCTTTAGAGGCGTTGGTAGATGGATTTCTGATCTTTGCTCACAACCAGGCTAGCTGTTTCCCCCTGCTTCCACTTTTTATGCTAAGCTAGGCTAACCGTGCCCTGACTCCAGCTCTGCACTGAACACGCGGGTATGGGACTGAGATCCATCCGAACATCTCACTCTGCGACAGAAACCGAGTAAGAGCTACTTCCCCAAAATGTTGGACAATTCTTTAACAATCATGAAAAATAATAATTCAGTTAAAAATATTGACATTCTTCCCCCGCAGTAGCTTTCTATTCCACACCACAGAGACCGACAACCCCTCTGTGAGTCTGGTTACCTCTGATGGCAAAGTTTAGATCAACATCCCGGCAGGTCATGGTGACCAGGTCAGTCGGGCTGAAGATCATGGTGTCAGTGATATCCTCAATTTTGGGCGCAGGGGACTGGCTTCCTCCTCCTCCTCCTCCTCCTCCTCCTCCTCCTCCTCCTCCTCCTCCCTCCTCACCTCCACCACCTCCATCTCCATCACTCCGTTTATGAACAGCGTCCACAGCCAGCTCGCACTGGTAGACAGAAGAGTACACACAGGTAAACACAGACAGCTTACGTGTTGCTGCAGCCCTGACCATACCGTATGGTACCGCAGAGTGAAGCACTAACAGTTCCGGTACGAGAATGTGCAGCGGAAAGAGGCTTTTTACCTGTGCGCTCAGAGTCTTGAAGATTCCCTCATACACGGTGCCATTTTTCACTCTCACATCACAAGTGGAACCCTGTGATCAGTAGTGAGGAAAGCTTCAGTCTTTCTGTACATACCGCTTACGCCAAGACCAACTTTAAAATCAAGCTTAACCGGGACTTGAGACCGACAAAAGAGAGGACTACTCACCACGACCGCTGTGAGGAAATGAAGCATCCGAGCGTTGTTGTAAACACCTTCAAATAGCTGCAAATACAGATGATAAGTCAGCGTCATCTACACGGACAACAAAGGTTTATTGCTACAGCATGATTTGGACAAAAATGCTGAATTAGAAATCAGAGGTCAGGATGTGTGGCAGGACGTCATCTTGTTTGATGGAACAATGACGCATTTTTTTTGGCCATATTTTTCAAGCCGATAGTGACACTGATATTTGAAAGTTACAAAATTCAACAACAATATAACGACCAAAAGGTCTTTTTTGTTCTCATCGCATAAAGTAAATGAGTTAGGTGACCAACTGAAAATTCAGTAGTAACTTTTTTTTTTTTTTGGTAAAGAAAAATGCCAAAACTTTGCTGACTCGGCCTCTCCAATGAAAATATTTCTCTCCTTTTTTTTTGTGTTTCGTGATAGAAAACTGAATATCTTGAGTTTTGAACTGTTGTCCAGAGAAAACAAGAAGTTTTTTTTTACTATTTCGTGATTAATCAATAATGGAAATAATTGTTAGTTGCAGCCCTAATTGTGACCAAGATACTGTATCTGCAACAAGCTAATATTGGTCAATGAAGTCTGAAATCCAGTTTTTTGGTGGCGCTGTAATTTAAGCACAAGTTTCCGTTGCAGATTTTTAAAACAAATGGATTCCGTCTAATTCTCAACTGATCTTAAGTGAAAATTCAGGCCTTTTTTTCTTCTTCACTCCACCTACTACACCTCGACACGCTGCCCAACATTCCTCCTCCCAACACGCTTTGTATTTACCTCATAATAAAGTGTAATTTTATTACTGTGACTCCTGCTTGCTCTGTATGTACTGTACTGTATTTACTGCATGTCTGTCCGTCCTGGAAAAGGGATCCATCCCCTGCTGGTCTTCCTGAGGTTTCTTCTATTTTTTCCCACTATAGTTTTTTTCCTTGTTTTTTTGTTTTTGTTGTTGTGGTTGTTTCAGTGGAGGTTTTTTTCCCCCTTACCTGAATCAATGACCTAAAGATAAACAGAGTCTTAAGCAAATTCTCTGGTTTTGGGGTATAAAGATTGAATTGACTTGACTACTCTCTTACTACATAAGGTTGTGTATTATGAGTCCTTCACAGTGTGGGGACATAACAAGGTTTATTTACTGGAGTACGGTTTTGAGGTACTTTCCATTTATGCTATTTAAGACCAACATTTCAGAGGGACAAACTTTACCTTTTGCTCCATTACGTTCGAAAGCTTTAGTTACTTTGAAAATGAACAACCTTCATACAGGACAAAACATTTTCCGAGCTTATGAAATAAACGGCATCGTTACAGTTTAAAAACAACCCGAGCTTTTTCAGCACGATGATTATTTTCACTTTTGACGTTCCGAGCACAATTTGCTGATAACACTTAAGTTCTCATACGACTGGACTTTGAATGCAGGACTTCCACTTGTAATGGAGTATTTTCACACTGACGAATTACTACTTTAACTGAAAAAAAAGCATCTCCATTCTTCTGCCACCACTGATCACCGCCTTTAAATCTGGCAGTGATGGCTGTTTCCAGTCCCGTTCGTGGGGCCAGCCTTTTGTTTACATTGGGACTGCGCCTTTCGGGACACTTCGGCAGACTGGGTGCTTGTTGGCAGCGCCGAGAACAGCTGAAGAGCAGGATGTTTACACAAAGATCTGCGGCTCATTATTGTCCCCTGGCCACAAAAGTCAGTCTTATCACCGAATGAGCCTGGCAAACATGAACACACCTAGCTGGAATAAATGATTCATCGGCTGCTCGTAACAATCAAAGCTTCGCGTTTTGACAAATGCACCGGGCAGGCTCTACTTACTAGGCTGCTTACAGGAGATGACTGAGCCTGCGACGGTGGTTTCATTGTGTTCCTCGTCCTGCAAGTGGCGAAAAAAACAAAACAAAACAATACATTTCAGCTAACAGCTAAAGATATCAACTCCTCCTTAGGAAAGAACAATAAAAACAAGCCCCACAGGCAACACTGCAGCCTTTCTAGCTAACAAGCCAGCAACTTACAGACTGACATGGTGTGATTTTCTAAAAGTTAGATTAACTGCCATAACCTTAGCTGTTTCTCTTGAACATAAAGTCAGAAGATCCAAATGCTGCCGTTGCTGTAGTGCAGAATAAAATCAGCTAGCTAGGTAAGCTAAAGCAGCTAGCTCGGCGCTGACGTCGAGTTTTAGCAAGAGACACAGACGAACCGCTAGAAATGACGCTGTCATCACATTAGAAACTGACAGGGGAGCAAGTCTTAGTTATAAATTATACTTTTTAGTCATGTGCATCCCTGTTAATCCGGTCTCGTCGTTCGAGTGAAAAAGTCACACGCTTTGACAGGCCAAACACGATACGCCGCTGAAAAACAACAACAAAACACGGCGCCGGGAGCGTTCGATTTGTCAAAAACCCGGCAACCGCTGTGCATGTGATACGGCTCGACTCTGGCGGGTGGACTGGCTCCGGGCATCCGAATCCGGCGAACGGTATTTCCCCGCGTGTCTCTAGGAGTTTTTGGAGTGGCTGAAGTCACCCTTTCCCGTAATGTAGTCGGGCAGTAGCCGCATTGTCGACGGTCAGTCGATGCGCTGCTGTCGAGAGCGAAACACCAGCCGCGCTTAACCGAGCAGCTCTAGCAAACGCACCAGTAGTAAACCGCGCCTACTGATCTCATGCAGGAACTGATTGGACGAGCTTTGAGTCAATCGCTCCTGCCCCGTTCTCTCATTGGCTTTAGCTTTCTGTCAATCATAAATATGACAACCCCTGTCCTCACAGGCCGTCCTAATAAAGGACATGCAAGAGACTCTTTTCTTTTGCATTTGGAAACAAAATTCCGAATTAAAAAATTAATCGCAACAACTAAATGCTGGACTAGGGTCAGTTTTTCCTCCACGCCAAGTCTTTAGAGACTTTTTAAAAGGCCACTGTTCATTTATTTGAAAAAAAGGAAAAACTTACCAGCAATAAGTGAAGCATAAGACTACAAAGCTTATTCGTAACCTTTCAAAATCTCAACTCAGTGTCCACTGCTCAGCTCTTTGTAGTGTTTTAACCATGCCCCGTCCGTCTACTCACAGAAGAAGACCGTGAGATGCGGCTGAAAGCTCTGCATTGGTCTTACATTTAACAAGGAATGCGCAGTCTGTTGCTTGCTGTTCTCGTTTGTCTGCCTGACATCGAACTCCCCGCTACATCTTTTTGTGAACATTCTGCAAGGTGAAACCTTTTCCTCCTGACATGCATCGTACCTACTGAATTCTACTTACTCAAGGGACTCTAATATTTACACCCGCTGTGATTAAATGTCAAGGCACCTCAACGTCCTTGACCTTGAAAAAACAAACATTTTTTTCTGAGGTTTCCTACTGCATTCCACCGTCTGGATCGTTTTTCCTCCACGAAGCGGGTTCGCTGCTCCAAGCGAACTCCGTCCGCTGAGGAAAACCATGAGTTAAGGGTTAGGTTGGTTTTTTTTTCCTTGTGTTTTGATTTTCACTCTTACTTGTACTGTGAGTGCTACAGCCTAAACCAACTGTCCACACCGAAACAAAATAGTCCATAACTCCTGCTCCACTGGCAGCCTCTACCTTAAACCCTTAAACGTGGATTTATGTTGTTTGAAGGAAAAAGAGGATAAAGAGAAACAAAATCCTCTGTGTTTTCATGGACGGCGTTTTCTTGCCGGGCTACGGTCACGGAATAGTAACACAAAGAGTGAACTCTGTCCTAATAAACAGGTTCGGAGGTGTGTCGGTTGATTTGCCTAATTCAGACTGCAGAGGCCTCGCGTTGGCCTCAGCTGAGCGAGGACTGTGCATTCTGTCGTCGTGGTAGGAAGGGATGACCAGGAGGAAGGATCGCCGCCATCGAGGACGCACATTCCCGCCAACGGTTTCGCACTGCGCCAGTGATCTACGGGTGGCGGCCATGTGCCAATAGGGGCAGGGGAGGAGGAGGTTGCACGCAAGTAAATGC
The DNA here is from genome assembly GCF_016859285.1 of Xiphias gladius. Lineage (NCBI taxonomy): Eukaryota > Metazoa > Chordata > Actinopteri > Istiophoriformes > Xiphiidae > Xiphias > Xiphias gladius. The sequence continues at coordinate 24,704,633 of NC_053402.1, read as the reverse complement.
GCATATAAACTATGCAGATTTTTAAATTTTCAAAAACATCATGGAAAAGACAATAGCCCATCAAAAAGAACAAATTAAGGCCATTTGAAATCATATGGGGAGAAGTATTCCAAGCACTGAGGACATAAAAATCGTGGCTTTTATTAATCTGGTCCGAGGTTCTTGGTTTTTTTTTTTTTTTAATGCCAACTAGGGGACAACAACTGAGTGGTCAGAGTCTAAAGGATCGTACCGTGGTTTAAGTTTCAGTTGGTGCAGGATAAAAGATGGGGGTATATTATGATTATATACGATGTATGATGTGTGTTTATTTCTTACGTGTCATTTAATTTGATCAGAGATGAAGATACAGAGGGTAAGCCTGTTTGCTTGATTTGTGGAGTAAAAGTGTGCTGTTATGTTTTCTTTTCTTTTCTCTTGACCTCTTGTTTTGTTGTTAAGATTGCCGGAGTGTGTTTTGTGTTGTTGACGTGGGAATACTGTATATTGTGCTTAATGAAAAATATAAAAATGTTGTTAAAAAATTAAAAACCACTGACTCTGAAAATTGTTTTTGAGCGTGCATTCAACATGTTTGATAAACCTGTGGGACAGACAGAATGTGTTCAGGTGAGAAACACTGAACGTAAACGTAAAGTGACTGGGGCCAGGACCACGAAGCCAGTTCAACTTAGTCTGGCTTCACTGAGCCGGACATCGGCCATCCTGGATAATCTGTGTCACGAAGCTGGGAATCATCTGGCTCAGCTAACTCTGGATTTTCTGATCCTGGAACGAGTGTGTTCATGTGAAACACGCGGAGTTGTTTACGACAGCAGAAATTTATATCCAGCGAAGGAGGGGGTGTAAAGAATATGATCACATAACTAGAATAAACCAAGAAGCTGCAGAAACACTAGGAGTAATTTACAAATATCAGTGTAGGGCTGAGGCTATAAATGAGAGCTGGAATTGTTGTGTCTTCAGTGTAGAGTGAGTACTTTTCTTTTGCCTTCTTTTGTCAAACTATTCTGAGCATGTGATGCTCATGAAAAAAATATGAGTATCAGGCTGATCCTGGTGATAAAGAGGAGAGAAGAGGGGAAAAGCAGCCCATGTCTGATGAGGTCAATCTGACTGAAATGTTGCATTTATTGTTATATTATTATCATTACTATTCTATTGATTATGAAAATATCTACTGCTCCTTATTTTTGTCACTTTACTCTAAACTCTTTTGTCCCTGCCAGGATCCTGTAGGAATGAAGGCTCAGTTTTTCCAGTGATCTGATCGGTCAGCGGTCGGGCTGCCGACAGGCTTTGTTCTGTTCCTCTGAAGTTCACCTGCTCCGGAGCAGGTCAGGTTACCATGGTGATCTACCCCGGTTAAAAGTGAGCCAGCTCCGGGATACCGGGAAAACCCGAGTTAAGCCCAAAGAGCTGGGTAAAACCCACTAATGTGGCTTCGTGGTACCGTCACACTCTGACCCCAGCATGTGTACCTAATAAAGTGACCACCGAGTGTAGGTGCCTTACAAATGAATGACATTTAAAAAAAGAAAAGAAAAAGACCACACACCAACCGCTATGTTTCACTATATTTATATTATATCATTATCATTAAATTCAATGTAGTACCTGAAACTAACCACACAGGGTGGACAGACGACACTGCCCACCCTCAACACACGGTCCCAGCAAAGAGAGAAAAGAGACAGAGAAAGGCACAAAGAGTTCTGAAACTGAGAAAAGGACACAGAACATGATGATGTGGGGGGCGGGGGATGCATAGAGACAAATACACGAGCAAAGAAAAGTCCAGTAGAAATGACCGGGTAGGTTCTGTGGTGCGAAAGAAAACAGGCAAGCTCTAAACTGAATGATGAGTGAAGACAGAGCGACACCGATGCAGGCAGAGGCTGATGACGAGACGACAGACACAGAAAGGCACAAGTAGAAAAAGTAGGTATTTTCATTGACATTTTCTGCTAATTGTTTTTTTTTTTTTTTTTTTTTTTTAAACCCTTGATGAATGGAGGATGAGGTTGAGGAGGAGAAGACAGCATGAAAAGAGAGTGAGGGATACTGTGGCCTAGAGAATGAGGCATTATAGCAAATCTTATTTTTTTTTCCTTCTTTTTATCCCAAAAATAAAAAAGGCACAAAGACATGTCAACTGAATTACATGATGGAGTCGGAACAAGTGTTACATGGAGTAAAGCATACAAAATAAAAAGGTGTCTTAAAAACAAATAAAATTAATACTATTATTCTGACCATCATTATTATTTCCATCAATATTATTGTTATTGGTATCATCAATAATTTCTCTCTGAAAGAAAACACATCTCTCCCAGTTCAGCTTCTTTTCGTCGTGTGTGTCAAAGAGAAAAAAGAGAGACATATACTGAGTGACTGAGGTAAATGTTTCCTGCCTGCTCTAGTTCATGTGCCACTCAGACCCAATACATTACACACACTGCTGTGTTTAGACAACGTCGCACCAAACTCCATTTAAAAACCTGTCAATTTAATGAAGCCTTGCGCGGTGGCCAACGTGTTCGCTGACGAACTTCACAACACAATTGGGAAGTTTTCCTTCAATCAGCTTTCACGCAGTTCCCAAATTATCCCTTTTTAAAAGTAATTTCAACAAGTCTGCCTAAAGTCTTGTTCCTCTAAAATACACTATGTGATGGAGAGAATGACTGCAACTTGTGATTATTTTTGTATTCAGATTCATTTTTTGATTGATCGATAAATTGTTGAGTCAATAAAATGCCAGAAGAGCGTGAAAAATCCAGATCAAAATTTCCAGGAGCTGTAGGCAAAGTCTTCAAATTGCTTTTTTTAAATGAACAAAAGTTTAAATACTTAATTTACAACCACGTAAAACAAAGAAAAGCATCAAATCCTCACATTTGAAAAGCTGGAACCAACAAATGTTTGGCATTTTTGCCTGATAAACAACTTTAACAATTTACTGATTAACAAAAGGGTTGGAAACTAATTTTCCTTTGACTGACTAATCAATTAATCGACTAATCATTTCTGCACCTCTGGCCAGTAGTGACCAACAGATTCTACTAAAAGAAACTTTCACTTGGTGAAATCTCAGTTTTTCAAGATGCTGATTCTTTACTGATGTTTACCCAATCACGTTTGTCGATGTGCAGCTATAAGAAGAATAACAATAATAAACATGGAGAATTTGGGGGGTTTTTTTCTTTAAACTAAAAAAGAAAATTTGGTAATACTTCCAAGGAGGGCAGCCTTTATGAAGGGTTTATAAGTATTAATTAATGGCTTATTAATGGTTAATACATCATTTTCTAAAGCTTTTTTTTCCCCTAAAACATTTGAGAAGCGAGGTTTTATGGAAAATTCCTTTGGCTGGTGTTCACCACGTTTGGTACAACTTTTGAACAAGGTGCCTACATAAAGTTGTAACTAATGGCTTTATAAACGGTTAAAAGGGTGTTTAATGTTGCTTTATATGACTTACAAAGTAAGAAACCCATGAGCATTCATTAATGATTACCTACATTTATGATTGTTTATTGAGTGACTTATCAACCATTAATGAAGCCATCAGTTACTAATTATCAACCCGTTATTAGGAAGTGGAACCAATCCTTTCAGTCATTTCCAGTTACTTTTTTTTTTTTTTAAGTTTTGGCATCATGATTACTGACTGACTTAATTTTTTTTATAAATATCAGAAATTTAGCTTGACATAACTTCAGTTCAGTTCAGTAAAAGTAGTAGTGCTCAACCTACACACAGCGGGCAAACACACAACGCCAACGCTGAACCCAGAAAGTGACTAAAATACATCCTCTCATCACTGCACTGGGACCCATCTTCATCCCATTTATCCCTTATTTGCCACCTGAAGCTGGCACGTTGTTTTTTTTAATTTATTCAAGGTAGCACTGGCTAGTTGGCAGGTCGAACTCTTCTGAAGTCAACTTTAGTGTCATATTTATGTTTTCTGTAAATCCAATCTGCCAATGACCCCAGTAACACTCGTCATTTCAAGTGTCGCACCTGGATGAAATCCAGAAGCGAGTTCGTGCGTTTCTGTTTACAAAAAGCCACATCAGAAAAAAATCTGACTGCATCCGTGCTGCATTTCCCGGGCCGGATACAAATCGGGGTCGGCCCTTCTCCAATACACCTGAAGCTGTGCGGTAACTTCCGAAACACCCCCGGAGAAAAACCTATGCATTTATGCGGATCATTCAGTGGTTGCACTGATCAGGGATCAGATAACAGCAGCATCTTACACCTACTGTGTGAACGTATTTCTTGAAATAGGTCGAGCCGTTTTTTCATGTCACCTTAATGATACAGGGGATAATGGCGGCTTATTTTAGTGTAATTTCAGTGTAACTTCTGCTGCTGTGATCACAGGGTACAGACCCCTGTTACACCGTAATCCGGGACCCATCACACCCTGTGACCTTATTTAGAAAGTCTGCTAAACTGCCGCTGTGACCGTTTTTAAATCGCACCCTCTTGCATGCTCTATTTTGATAGCTGTTACCGAATGTGATGCCAGCAGAGCATCCAGACAGGGTCACAGATTTTGGTGGCTGTGACTTTGTTGTACTGAAATTTGTGGCTGGTCAGACTCTAGACTGTGACACTAGAGGATGGACTAAATGAAAAAGACCAAAGTGTCGAACAGGTACTGTCAAGTGAGGCGGCAGTGCTCTGAAGAGAGACCGGTACACTACAGTTGGTGCACAAACTTTACACTTGTCTAACTTTTCATTTCTAATATCTGAATATTACACAGCTAGAAAAATGTGTTTCCTTGTCTAAATATTATAGGGTCACCCTTTGGCCCAACAGGCCGACCTATTAAAATAAAGTACGATAAAAACATGTCCAGAGGCAGTCCAGCTGAAATTCAGATCTCCCTGTAGACGCCTGTAGAAACTGTTTAATGAAACAGTTACACTTGGGAAGAGTGAACATCACATATGGGCCTTGAAGACACGGATGCATTTACAACTCTTCGTCGGATTTTATTCTGTCTGTAACGCTTCTCGGTCGCATCCCCACTTGGCTTTTTTGCTATCGGACAGCTATCGGATCCACTGAAGACGCAGGCAGTGGCTCGTCGTGAGCGGGATCAACCTCACGCTGCTAGTTCAAGCTCCAGTATCGCCGGACTGGACTGGGTTGCACCAGCTTTTTCATAAATCCATCGCTAAGTTTGTGAGTGGTCCTTCCTGAGCTTCCAGCGACTACCAGCTAGTTTTCAGACTGGTGATTTACTAGATCAGGTTGCACCATTAAAACTCCAGAAATGTCCGGGCCAGTAGAGAGTTGGGTTATGTGTAAATCTGTGTGTTTTAGAGCCAGTAGTATTCATACAGTTTTTAATGAGTGGAGAATTTACTCATTAAGTGAAATGTTATTGGCATAAAGTTTCATAATTTGAGGTATGTTGTTATTTGTGTGAAATGTAATTTAAAATCGTCGAGATTTACATCATTATTTGACAGCATTAAACAGCAGTTTCACCTGCCAGTTACTCAGTGGTGGAAGAAGTACTCAGATCCTTTGGTCAAGTACTAGTATTAGTAGGACTGCACTGAAATACTCCATTACAAGTAAAAGGCCTGAATTTAAAATGTTATTTAAATAAAAGTACACAAGTATTAACAGCAAAATATACTTTAAGTATCAAAAGTGAAAGCACTCATCGTGCAGAACGGTCCCCGTCATAGTGCTGAATTCCTGTATGTATTATATTATAAGATTACGAACACCGATGCATGTTAATTTTATGATGTCGTAGCTGGTCAGGATGGAGCTAATTTTTACTACTTAATATACAGACATTTTATCAAAAATGTCAAACTATCTGTCAGTTTCTTCACAGTAGAGGAGCAGCTGATTTTCTTTGTTTTACGTCATTTATCTCATAAACTCTTGGGGTTGTGGATTTGGGGTTGGACGATCATTTAATTAATCAATTAATTGGATAATGAAAACATTAGTTGCGGCCTAGTTTAATCGGTAACAAAGGATTGTATTTTATAAGATCACAGGTTTTTTTTCTTAATCTGTAAAGTAACCAGCAACTGGAGCTGTCAAAAAGATGTAGCAGAGGCAAAAGTACAATATTTCCCTCTGAAATGTTGTGGAGTAGAAGTAGTATAAAATGAAACTACTCAAGTAAAGTACAAGTACCTAAAAAAACTGTACTCAAGTACAGTACTTAGTTACATTCCGGGACTGCAGTTACTATGTGTAAATAGCGAGTAACATACTAACCTCTATGTGAGAACTAGTTTCTGAGGTGCAACCGGCGGCACTGTGTAAAACTCCTCTTCCGTTAGAACGAGTCTGAACTAACAAACAGCTGCTGCAGCCGGCTCCCGGTGCCTAAAACTCAGGACAAGTGGCACTGGAGCAGTAAGAACATGTAAATCAACATCAAGCCATTAGTGTTAGTATTATCATCATTATACATTCAGTCACATACTGTGTTTAACGTTGATCTTAAATGAAATATTTCAAGTCAGTTTGGTGTTCTAGCTCTTTCAATCACACATGAATGTAATTGTGTGCCCACGTGAACGTTTTCCTTATATTTTGGCTTTAATTTGCCAGCTGTCGAACCTTTAAGCCAGTGCAATGTTTTTTTTAAATGCAGTTTGCTGTAACGCCGTCTCCGCAGCAGTGAGAGTGTAATGTTTTGGGTCTAACTGCCACAGTAGAAATGTCTGTAGACTATGTTTGGCCTCTGGCTAGCATGTGCTGTCTTGGCAGGACCACTGTGAGGTATTGGGACTGCTGGCTTCACAGGGCTCAAGCTCTCACTACTGTTGCCTGCTGTGAGGCGTACCGGCAAAAACGAAGCTTATCTCACTAGAAAAATAAAAAGAAATGTACCGCTAAGTTAGTGTTTTAAAGCTGCTCTCGCCCGTCTCTCCGTCTGCTTAGTCCTCTCTCTGTCTCGTATAGTGTTAGTACTTTTACACCTCCTCCTCCTCCTCCTCTTCTCCTCACTGGTTATGAATGGCTATGATGTACGCCGCCTCATCCAATCTCACTTTCGCTCTCCTCCCACACACACGCAAACGCACGTACACACACGCACACACACACACGGACACACAGTCGGATACACACAAACACACATACACACAACACACAAAACAAAATAAAACACACCCAACACGCACTCTCCCCACCCTCCTTCCCTCTCTTCATCAAGACACACACAACTGCGCACCGCACGCACACCACACACACATCACACACACACACCTCCAGATACACACAAACACACATACACACTCCTCCTCCCCCTCCTCCTCCTCCTCCTCCTCCTCCTCCTCCTCCTCCACTACCACCTCCGCTGCCTCCGCTGCCTCCTCCTCCTCCTCCTCCTCCTCCTCCTCCCCCTGTCGCTGCCATCGTCACCGCAGTCGCTCCTCCTCCCGCTCCCAGCTCCGAATCATTTCCTCTCTCCTGGGGCGGAGTCGGGGGCGGTGGCCGGCCCGGCGGCAGGGGAGGAGGCTGAGGAGGGCTACGGGGTCTGCTGGTCAAGTCTACACGGAGGAGAAAGAGAGGAGAGAAAGAGAAAAGAAAGAAAAGGGGGGAAATGAGCGAAAAGTGTAAATAAAGGAAGGCAGAAGGGAGAAGGAGGTGGAGGAGGAGAAAATAAGGCCAAAAGTGTAAGGGGGTGAAGTGATAGCATAGTTGGAGAAAAGGAGGGTGAGAGGTAGGAGAGAAAAAGAGAAAATGACAGTGAGTGGCCGGTTAGGTGGAAGGAGTCTGCGGTCATGGAGTCCATGGGAGTCATGGAGGCAGTCCAATTCAAGGAACACACACACACACACACACACACACACACACACACACACACACACACACACACACACACAGACACACACAGACACACAGACACACAGACACACAGACACAGACACACACAAAGACACCCAGACACACACACAGACACACACACAGACACAGACACACACACACACAGAGTTCTGCTGACCTGCTGACACGCGAAAAACATTGACAATTGTCTCTGATCTCATGATATCAGTCGATAGTAGTGATGACCAGTAATCCAGGGTTTCTTGCGGCGCAGTACAGTCGCCAGAAACAAAGAGCGCCTCCCTTAACATGAATTAGACTTCGATGAAAGCAATATTAGGCGTCAGGGAAAAACAAGTTTTATTTAATGAGTGAGGTGACTGATTAAAACGTCATCATCTACATTCAGTACGTTTAGGTGCACTTAAAGAAACCAGTTACTCAGAGGAACCAGGTCTCTGACTGTAGCCTGGTTATTTCCGTGCATGTAAACTTACTGACTGATAATGAGACATGTCAGAATCAGCTTGATTCAACTCAGCAGATGACAGTGACTGATTGGTCACATCGTATTGTCCTGTTTGACCATCAGGCAGCCTCAGCTCTTTCAGGACACTTCTGCCAGGAGGAGAACTGAGCACATTACTCCTGTTCTTAATCTTTACCCTTCCAGTTAGTTACGGGACAGATTGTAAAGTGCTGCTGTGCTGCTGATCTGTTTGAAGGATATAAACCCGGCGTGGCTGTCGGATCTTTAGGAAGCTTTTAGCAACGATGCTTCACACAGATGGAACCAACTTCATGATCAACTTAAATGATCCAGGCTTTAAATTCAAATTGAAAAATCTGCTAATATCCTGTGAATTTGATTAATTAGGTTTTTCCTTTATTAAAGTGGAGCATCTTATTACTGCACTGTAACTTATTTCTTAAAATCAAATTTTATTCTATTTTAATAGCCTCTGTGATTGAAAGGTGCTCCACAAAATCGAGTTGACTAAAGTTTTCTAACTAAAACATTATCTGACAGAACATAACAGTGTATTGTTTACTGTTCTGCTCTGTTCGGTTCGGTTCTACTTCTTTGCTCCACCGTTCTCTAACGAGAAAAACAAATCACCTCATTCAGTCCCTCTCATCCATCCATACACTCCCTCCCTCTCAGACTTGCTTTCAGCCGAGTCCGGTCTCACTTACACACAGTCAGAGATGGGGGTTGATGGAGAGTCAGGATGGCGCGTGGTGATGACGTCACAGACTGTAGGCCGACTGCCTGCCCTGTCCCGGCCTGCAAGGGATGAGCCAACGGATACAACAAACAACAACAACAACAAACAACAACAACGACAATAAAAGAGAGGTCAGAACACCGATGGGTGCAGTAGCACAGTGGGCAGATGGAAAAGGCTGCAGCGGCACATAATGTAGGTGAGTGGAGGCTGTTATCAAAATATGTGTGGTTCATGTCTATTCTTGACGGTCATCTCAAAACATTTAACAAGGTGAACTCCTGCTGAACACTGACAGCCATGCTGCCGTGTAAAGGCATTTTCTGTTTAAGAAATCAATTGGAGCAATGTCCAATGCCTCTTAAAGAAACAAATACATGTTGTTTAAGATCTAGCATTGCATCGCAATCTGATTCTAGATGGGTGGAGAAGGGGGGGGGGGCGCAAAGGAGGACATGAGAGATGAAGTAGAAGAGTGACGGGCACAAAGCGGGAGAAGATATGGCTGACTGGGCTTTCAGCAACCGTAGATATCATGCAGTTTGTAAGTGAAAACAGCTTGGCCGGCATGCATGTGCACACGGATACGGAGACATCTGATGGAGTGGAGTCCAGCTTAACAACACACACCTTCATGGTGACCATCCAGGCTTTTGCCACCCGGTTTTCAACAGGCAGTGGAACAGCTGGCTGAGACATTTAGACTAGTTCTAACTAAACTTTTTGGGGACTGACTGAATTGTGTATACTCTACAGAGCTTTTCAGGCATGGATTATGTCACATTGCTGCCTTTCTGTAACAACTGACTGTTTTTTCCCCGGTTAAAAGGGGTTTGTTGGGGGGTTTTTCCGTACCGAATCCAGAGTGTCATGTGCTGCGCAGATTGTGAAGCCCCTGACGCATATTTAGGATATTGTGCTATATAAATAAAATTAAACTGACTGAACAGTACTGGCTTTTATCATTCAGACATAGGTGTCCGTGACTTTAATGATCCTTACAACTGTCCTTTTTCTAGCTTGCACGCACGCTATTTCAGGGGAGATGTGCTCTACTCTTCATGATGTTTCTAACTTTGGGTAGAAAACAAGTATTGTAACTTACAAAGAAAGAAAAAGGACTATGCAGTTTACATTTTATCCCCTGAGCTGTTGTTTCGGCAACAGTATCCCTTCATTAGATCGTCTGAAAAATAAAGTCTACACTAAGTTGCTCCTGATTTCTTTCCAAGGCACTCTACTTGTTCCTTACAGCCTTTATTGATGTAAAGGCCACAATGCTCGGTGATATTTGCCATCTTGCCCACAAAGGGAGCAGTTTGACTGCTGGAGAACAGCTGTGGGTTGGAAAATAATAATGTGAAGGAACGAGAGTGTTTTCTGTTCCCTCTAGGTCTCCATTAATGATGACTTGACAAATAAACTCCCTCATCAATTGCATCATCTCTTAGAGAACTCTGCTATTTTATAGAGTCCAACAGAGAGAGGAGACGTTTGGTTCGGACTGTTTGCTGTTTGACGTCCATGTAATGTAACAGGTCTGACCAGTACGAATGCTGCCATGACTTGCATGTAAAAGTGACTCAGGCTATTATTCAGACATGAAACCAACATTTTAAAATTGCCATGTCTGAAAGGGGCTTAATTTGTTTCCTGTATGACCTCTGTTGATGGTTTTGCCTTATGCCTCTTTGTATTCTTAAACGCGGAGTGTTGGGCTCGCTCATACCTGGCTGGCGAACTGCGGTGGCACCCACGAAGCTGATGAGCGTGACATCTGAGGCGCCGCCAGACTCCAGGGGGATTGGGTGCACCCGGAAGTGCTCCAACATGTCGAAGATGGACTGGAACCAGAGGTGCTGCACTCGACACTGACCGTCCTCATTCAGGGACAGACGGAGGTGCTGAAGGGAAGAGAGTTAAGTCGGTTGAGGACTCAGTGATCAAAAGTCAAACATTCAACAGAAGTCATTGTTTTTCCCATTAAATTTAATTTGAAAACATTTTGTATCTTATAATCATAAGTCTAACGCCAAACATTTTCCTCTTCGTAACCAAGACTGAAGTCGTGTGAGAAAATGTTGGAAGGTGATAAAGTTAAAAGAGCCTTTTGATAGATGGAACAAAGCGTCTACACTAAAATCCAATATATTTCAATTGCAATCAGCAATATACCTAGAGCTGAGACAATTAGTCAAATAAAGGTTAGTCACAAAAGAAAATTATTCTAAAACTATTCAGATATTTGATTAACTCTATTAGTTCCAGCTTCTCAAATATACAGATTTCCTGGTTTTCTGTGTTTTATATGACAGCACACTGAAAGGTTTCTGGACTGTTACTTAGACAAAACAAGACATTTGAAGGTCTTGGGCTCTGCATCTGTGATCGACAATTCACACTATCTTCTGGCATTTTGTAGATCAAATAATCTATTTATGTATTGAGAAAAATTTCTGCGAAAAATCAATAATGTAAATAATCATGACATGACATCATGTCGACAGGCGAGAAAACTTCACCATTTCAGGACACTGTAGAGCTGGGTATGCAGAAAATGACTGCAGTGTTTCATCTCAATATTTCCACTTTATTAGTACTTGGATCTCATTTTTCTACCTTTGTCCAGGTTCTGTCTTCACCCAGAAGTTCTCCTGGACTCACCTTGGCCTTGCCCTGAAAGTTAAAGGTGAGGACATATTCTCCGCGCCGTGTCTCGCTCTGGCGAACCAGAAAGACGCCGTGGCTCGCCGGGCCTCCAGCCAACACCAGCTGAGCGGCTTTGAGGCGGGACAGGGTGCCGTGAAACCACTGACACTCACTGAGAGGGTGCTCCACCGCCTCCGCAGACGTCACCTCAGAGAACAGGAAGGACCCTGGATGTGTGAAGCGTACATACAATACGTAAATACAAAACGTGGTAAATGTTGCATTTTTACAGCAAATATCTGACATTACCAAAAGAGAAGACATGAAGAAGACTGGAAGACCACAGTCCATGTTACAGTATGTATCAGCAGTCAGATGTGTGCAAGTAATCAGTGGCCGTTAACAATATCTTTGGTATCATTTCAAATTGAGTCCGTTTAAAGCAGTATCTTTAGGTGTTCATCCCAATTACTCCAACATAGACATATTAATGTTCATGTTAATGCTGGACTTGAAAATTTGAGATTTCTTTCTTTTCACAGCCTTACTGCTGCAAGACACATGACAGAAGGAAGCACCATAAGATTCTAAAGATTAATGCTGAATTACAGCTGCAATACTGTGAAATAAGGCGCAACTGCATGTCAGTCAACATGGCAATCCCTTTGAAACAAAAAAGACCATAGTTTTGGTTCAGTGGCTGAATTTGTATCGGATGGTATTAACCTGTGGCATCTGGCGTCTCAGCAAAAGGTGTGCCCAGGCTAGCCCCGCCTGCCCCGAGAATACGGCCGTCCGGTTCGTCGAGAGGGGCTCGAGGTGGCAGCTCCGGTGGGAGAGGATCCATCAGAGGTGAGGAGCCTCCAATACCTCCATAACACACTGACACAACAAACAGGAACAGTAGAAAATTCTAGGCCTGAATGTTGACTGACTGTTATCTATATTAATATGTCAATTTATTAACACATGAAAAACAATCAATATGACGGGAACTGGTCTAGAGCAAGAACCTGACAAACTCTCCAGATTACCATGACATGATTCCTGATTATTTTGGTGAACCCTTGACCTTTCTTCATCATCATCAGGTCATCAGGTCTGGGCAGTCTGTTAGGAAGGAGTTTTCTCTGATGAATCTAAGTCCAGCACTCCCTCTCTTTTAGCTCTGGTTTTGGTCTACACCAGCTGCTGAGGGAAACCTCTGGCTCTTTAGCGACTAAATGCTCCACTATGTTCACCAGCTGGTCTCTGACTGTGTCTGTCTGCTGTTTGGTGATAGTTTACAGTGGCTCTATCAAAACATTTACACCATGACCCCAAAAACGAACATATCGTAACACCCCCACTGTTCATTTGCCATTATGATGCACCTAATAAAAGCACATTCAGCACTAAAGGAATAGTAGATGGATTTCTCCACGGGGCTTCTCCACAACCGTCAAAAACAGTAAAGACTTAAGTTTTTTTTAAACGGTGCAGCCCTACTGCAAGATAGAGCTCTTTTCCACTACAGGAACTTAATATCTCGTAACCTGTAGCTTCCGATAACCTGAAGTTGTGAGAGCCCGTAAGGTCTTGGTGCTCCTGTAGGTTCTTCTTGTGTTTCCACTGGGTATAACAAACCGTAATGTTTTGGATTCACGCAATTAACAAGGTAAAACCGCTAGCCGATACCAGGACAGACAAATGTTACATTTTTATTTTAATGTTTGGCAGGCAAATGCAGTTCAGCTGTGGGACAGACAATGATGGAAAATGTGGCACTAATATTGATTTTCTTTCACCTTTACATGTGATGACTCTTAAACATCAGTACTGTTAAATTAACAGAAGACCCGCAGCCACAGTAGGCGCCCAACAGAACAGAGCAAAAAGAGCACACCAGACCAGCCACTGTCTCACACACATACCTTGTGAAAGACGGTCAACAATCTCGGGAGTTCCACTGATGTCTAACGGCCCCCCACACACACCTTCAGCATCTTCCTGTTCACTGTCGGGGAGAGGAAGCAGTTATAACCCAGACACAAAGCTGCTGGAGATCCTATTAGGCAGCAGAAGGTACAGCAACTTCTGCTTAAGCTGCCGTACGCCGTCAAACACATTATGCCCTGGTGCCCCCGTTCATTACCTGAGACAGATGCCGTTCCTGATGTCGCTCAGCCAGGCTCTCATCTGAACAGCATCTCGTGTCTCGATCACATACTGCGCCGAGCCTTCCAGCTGAGAGGGAATGAAGCAGAAGAAAAACACCGGGGATAAAGCTTTAGATTTGGACAGTGGACAATTATTTGAAAGAGCAGGTTCATCTCTGATCATGTCTATCGTTAAACTAGGAGCACTGACTGTCTTGTGTCAAAATCAAATCCTTTTTCCTTGTATTTTCAGGTTATTCCTTAAAATCGGTTCAAATGTCATTCTCAGGTATTCGGTGCCTCTGAAGTTCAAACGGTGGAGTCTGCATAAACTGCAGCAGAATATTCTCAGTGTGAATGCAGACTGACTGGCAATTCAGATTAGACACGAGACATCAGTGGTGCATTAATGCTACTGAAGCATACACCTCTTTCATGAAGGTTATGATGTTCAGTTTGTTTTGAGACTGTGTTAAAGAGGTGTTGATTCAAATGTGTGATCATTTTAGAGGCAGCAGTTTGTGTTGCTGTTGATTTGTATTGCATTATATGGACAGATGTCCCATTTATATCAGTTTCAATAAAAAAACTGAACTTCAGAACCTTCATGGAGGAGGATTTATTACTGCACCGTTGGACTGGACTGGATTAGTTTTAGCTGGTGGACCCAATAAACTGCCAACTGAAAAAAATGAAAGTGTATCTGTTCTCTGAGACCGATGTGGAGCACCGAGTACATGCCACATCATTACAGTGCGCACAGTTCAGTTCCAGTTGCAGACCTTTGCTGGATTTGACCCCCCCAACATCAAATAACGTCCAAAAATGCCCAAAACAAATCTTATATAAAAAACAATAAACGTTGCAGAGGTGGATTACCCTTGACAAGCAAATCAGTGAAGAAAGGTAAGACAGTGCAGATTACCTGCAGCAGAAATGTGTTCTCCTTGTCAGGGACCTCCAGCGCCGTGGTGCTCCTCACATCCACGATTGAGCAGCAGGGGACAGTCAGCCGGGGCTTTGACGACTGAGGAGACAAACCAAGCGAAATCGATAACTGGTTTTTCTCCTTTATAGTTTCATACTTAGCTATCAACACAAAAATGGGAGTTTGCTGTAATACAGGGAGTTATGAAGTGGACTATATCTTCCCTCTGATTATCAACTGCTCCCAGCCAAGAAATATTCCCGCACATAACCCCTTTTAAAACACAGCATGTTGTTTTTAGACTTCTGTTTTTGTACAGATTAAACAAAGGAGAGATAACGTGTTAATCGTAGCTCTTTAGAGGTGCTGACAGGAGGATTTTGTTACCTTTGGACAGAGCCAGTCGAGCTGTTTTAATGATTTTTTTTTTCAATTTTTTATTTTTATGCTTCATTTTGTGATCTTCTGTAGATGCTCATATTGTATATAACATTCTAGCTTTTAACTTTTAAAGATACATACTGTGCATCGGTTCTTGTATTTCTGCTGCTGTGACACCTAAATTCCCCTGCGTGGGATCAATAAAATGGATCTAATTTCATCTCTACCAACTGTAACAACTGTGAACGTGCTTTGCTGTTTCACAGGAGGGAAACGCTTACTTTTGGTGGAATGAAGAATTCCAGGTAGTACTCTTCTCCCCGATCACCACCCTCTCTGTCCCTCTCTCTGAGGACCAGACGACATTTATGCCAGCGTCCACCTCTCCAGGGCACGTTCCCTCCACTGGCCAGAGGCTGCGCTGGTCCTGTCTGAGCTGCTGCAGATGAAGCTGAGGCAGCGTTGTTGTTGTCCGTACCGTGATGCAGCAGACCAAACGAAAAGCCAGAGAAGCCGTGGCTCCCACTTAACTCGTCGTTGGACGAGCTAACGCTCACCCCTCCCTCCCTCACCAGCCGGCCCACCTTCCTCGGAGGTCCCATGGCAGCAGCGGCAGCACTGCTCGGAGGCAGAGTGGAGGACGTGGAGTGAGAGCCGGCGGTGGTTGGAGTGAGGACAGGAGGGGGGGATCTTGACAGTCTGAGCTTCTCCAGACGATGGCTCCACTTCTCCTTCTCACCTCCTTCACCGTTGCTCCGCCGCCGGTCCCGAGCAGCCTCCGAAAGAGACAGAGAGGTGGCGCTGCTTGAAGATGAGGGAGGCAGAGAGGAGGAGGAAGAGTGGGGGAGGGAAAGGGGCATGGACAGAGAGACAGGCATGGAGGAGGTGGGTGTGGGAGGCTGTGTACCAGAGTTCCTCTTTGAGGTTGAAACAAAGCTAGCGTCCTGCACACCCATAGTGTAGCTGTAGCTGGAGGGCAGCTGGCTCTGGGCTGAGTCACTGGAGGAGCTTCGCCAGTGCAGGATGCCCCGGACACTCCCCCGAACACTACGACCCACACTCCGCAGTGAAAAGCGTTTCTTCAGTTTGTTTTTGGAGGAGTTGGGCGTGCTGTTACCTTTGGAGTCGGGCGGAGGAGTGACGGAGGATGAGGAAGGTGGAATCTGAGGAGTGTGGGAGGGGTCAGCACTGTCCACCTCTGTGGACTCTGCGGCTTCCCGATCTTCTGCATCAACATCCTCCCCAACAGACGAAACCCCGAGCCAGCTGTCCTCCTCTTCCTCAACTGGTGCTTCCCCATTCCCAGGGGCCATCATGGCCCCTCTCTCTTCACGCCTCCCGTTGTTCCCTCCTACTGAGGAGCAACACGATGAGGAGGAGGATGGCGGCAGTATTTGGCCATGGGCATAAGAATCTTGAAACCTGTCCCCGCTGCGGTTCTCTAACACCAGCCGTGTCGGTGCAGGCTTGGATAGAGCCCGCGTCGTGTTATTTGGGGGACACGGGAGGACTGCTCCACCGGTTGCTGAGAGGGGTGAGACAGCCTCCTCTTCCAGGGAAGTAGCATCTGACTGGGGAGCCCAGCTCACCATTTCATCCCTCCCAGAAGCACAGCTCGGCGGAAGCGCCCCCTCCAGCTCACTCTGGAAATGACGAACAAAGCGGTCGGTGAAGCGCCGGCAGAAGGCGGCTGCTGAATCTGGGGAGTAGTGGGGGTTTTCCTGGAGAAAAGCCCGAAAGTGGCGTGCAAAGTCACCGGCTGCAACGCGGGCATGCAGCTCACAGAATTCGGTCCAGCTCAAGCAAGGCGAGGGGGAAGGTGTGGGGGTGTCTGAGAGGGAGGATGGGTGAGCCTGGGGTGGAGGGCTCACCAGAGGTGGGAGAGGAGGCGGCCGAGGGGACAGGGGCAGCAAAGAGGGAGATGGTGGGGACGGAGATGGAGAGGGTGATGGAGGCAATGGAGAGGAGTTTGTCGCCCGTGGGCTGGGCGGGGTTAAAAGAGAGCCGTTCATGCTCCCGAAAGGCCAGGGACGCCAACTGACCCGATGGTCTATCAAATCAATTCAAACATACAACAGAAACCTGAAGTGATTGCACAGCTGGGGTAACCGACAGGGGGCAAACACGGCACATTGGTCTAATAATTTACAAATGAGTGTGAACTGAAGCGTTGCGCTCAACCCCATCTAAAACGAAAAAGTTAAAAAGACAATGCACCAGACCCATGCAAGATGGGGTTTCAAAGAGGTCAAATATCTCCAAGGCTAAGCTGTTTGCTACATTATTTTGTGCAATTAAATACTTTAGTGTTTCAACAAGAAAGTATGGGTTTTAGCCAATAAATGGAAGGGTAGAGGAGGAAAGATGAGTGGGATTCACAAGGTCTGCCCCTTCTTCATCGTCTGTCATAGATCCAGAGAAGTGTGGCCACATCCTGTAAAGAAAAAAAAAAAAAAAAAAAAAAAAACAGACACAAACTTGAACTTGAACTTGAACTTCAGTCTGTTTATAGTGAATATCACCAAAAGGTCTCTGCACACTTTATAGGTCAAAACAAAAACATCAGATCTGACACACAACTACGAGAGCTTACGGGTACGCATACACACACACTGGTAGAGTCCCAAACATACAGGTAAGGATGTCAAAACAACAACGGCACTAAGGTTAAGAAATTAAGAAGGTTAGTGCAACAATAACAGAACTGAAGGCAATAGTTGTCAGAGTAGAGGTCTGTTGATACCAGCCAGTAAAACTAGAAGGAGCCATGGCACAAAGAAAACAATGATGGTTCTAAAAGAGTTTTAGATTTGACAATTTCAACAGAGCTTCCTGAATTTGCAGTCAGAGTTTATTTCAAAGGTGGGGACCTCTACTCTTTAAAAAACGTTCCTTTAAAATCTTGGAACAGTTAAATAACCAGCATGAAGACTGCATTAAGATTTTACAAGACAAATCACATGATCAGTTCATAAAATACCAATTATTAATGCATTATTATAGATTTAACCACCCAAAAGTATATAAATTAGTTCAAATAAGCTTCAACTCCACCACCAGCTACAATAAATTAAAATGCTTCTTACAAGTTTATGCATCAGAAATGAAAATCAGTAATAATAATCAAATAATCTCACGTAAAATAGTATAGCACAAGTAAAAATAATCTAATGACATAATATATAATGGCATAACAGTCATCGGGACCGGTTTTCAGCATTGAGTACTTTTACTTTTAATACTTTAGGTACATTTTCCTGATTACTTCCATACTTTTACTTGATCAACTTTTTCAATGCAGGACTCCAATTTATTAAGTATTAAGTATTCTTACAGAGTGGTATTAGTACCACTGATTATTTTCCTTACAGATTAATCTGCTGATTTCTTTCTCGATTAATTGACTGATTGTTTGGTTTGTAAAAAATTCTGACAATGCTGAGGCACAATGTTTGTTTTTTTCAAACCAACAGTCCAGACCTCAAAAAAATAAAAATAAAAATAAAAATTTTAATAAGTACAAGTAAAAAAACAGCAAAAAGTGGGAACCATAAAATATTTGATATTTTTGAAAGAAAAATGACTTAAACAATTATCAAAATAGTAGCCAATTCATTTTCTGTCAACTGAAAAATCCAATAATCAACTGATCATTTCAGCTCAATTTGTATTTACTGTTTGGCAGTTTAAGTTATAGTATTATGAATTCCCATAAACATAGAAGGATATTTAATACATGTTTCATGATCATACCCTCCAAAGTTTCAAAGTACCATGGAAACCAGTACAGAAGATATGACCTAGAATTATGTATTAGTTTAGATTATCTCCACAGCTGCAACATTAAAGTGATGTACACATTAATCCTATGATATAATGTACATTTTTATGAAATGGGCCATTCTGCATAATGGTTACTTTTACTTTTGGTACTTAAAGTATATGTTGGTGCAAATACTTTTACTCAAGTAAGATTTATAATGCAGGACTTTTACTTGTAATGCAGTATTTTTACAGTGTGGTATTCGTATTTCTACTTGAGTAAGAGATATTAGTACTTCTTCTACCAGTACATACTTTTACTTAAGTAACACTGTCAATGCAGGACTTCCACTTGTAATGCAGTATTACTACAGTGTGGTATTAGTACTTTCACTTAGGTAGATAATCTGAATACTTCCCAGGAGATTCATGATTTCTACCTACAGATAATGCATCTTAAATCAGAGGTTAAATCCGGTAAATAGCCTATTAGATCAACTGGCCTCACTCGTTAGCTTGCTAACATGAACTAGCAATGTGAGTCTTGCTCATTCAGCTTTCTTTTAAGACGTGTAAGGTTAGCGAGCTAACAATAGCTACCTGACGTCCACTTGCTTACGGTTCTGCCGTTCATCATCATCCTCATTTAGCGGTGTCGGTCAGATATATCGTATTTTGAGGTGTTTGCTGTAACCTGTGGCTGAGTTGACCACATATTGAATCATCCGACAGCAGCTAACGCCAAAGATTCTTAGCGAGCTAGGCTAACCGTTAGCCACTTAGCTCGCTATTAATAAACCAGCTAGCTAGCTATCAATATTGCTTCAGCAACTTGTACTGTGTTGTCTGTACCTGTATATCACAGTCCAGTGCTTTCATCCGTGTCTTTGGGTGAAACTGGCACGTATTTCACGACTCTCTCACAACGGAACAATCATTTTCGTATAGGTTGTTGTTGTTGCTAAATATGAATATTGCTATGCCTTGCCTGGACCCCGTTCTTCTCGCACTGCCCCGTTTCTCGCGATAGTTGGGAGGTCGGCGAGTGCAGCGTCGGTCGGTTTCCACAGCTGCCGTGAAAAAAACCGCTGGATTTTATGATGAGCGAGTCGTGACCATCAACACCGGGAGCAAACGGTGGGAAAAGGGGAGAGAGTCGCACTTCCAGCCGACCGCGTCTCACCAACAGGCGGACAAACTGAACCAGTGCTGGTCCATCACTGAGACCCTGAGACTCCTCAGTCCCGAAGGGGGTCTCGGCTCAGTCAAACCTGTCTACATTAAGGTCCGTCCATCTGCGAAAGCACCGGGGCACCACACCACGGCCCTTCTTCACTCATCCATGTGAAGTTTTGAGGAGAGATAATTTAAAAGTTGTGGACTCTCAAACCCAACGAGACCCCCCTTTTCCCTCATTCGGGGTTTTCAGGTTTAGTGGGACCGGCTGGTGGGACACCGATCTAAAGAGCGTTTTAAAGCAAAGGCATCAGCTCTCTCGGATAATTCAACTGATCTGCTATAAATTTCATTTTTTTTCTCTTACGCGTCTGTAGGTTAGTGACATGGACGCGGAGCTCAGAAGACACGAGCTCTACACCCACGTCTACGTGCATAACATGTGGACACTGTAGTTATATGGACTCGGGTTTTGAAAACCACGGATTTGACTTGAACAACCGACCTCCGCGTTACAGCACAGCAGCTTTAACACCCTGAGCCGCGTCGTCAGCGCCGCACGTTGTCCGCGCACGGCGCCGCGGAGATGCCGCATTAAGCGCCGCCCGCGCGAGTTTTCCCCCTTCACCCGAAACCTCTGTCCCGGGCCTACGGACGCCCCCGGCGCACAGTGCTCACGGTGCGACGTCCGAGGGAACCAGAGGTGACGCTGCGCATTCTTATTTGACGGTGCGCTCAGAGGCGACGCCGCCTCTTCAGCCGGCCGAACGTATATTTACTTGACAACATCGTCTCTAGGGTCCGGTTCGATTCGGTTTTCCCGGGACACGTCAACCAGTCTCAGTTTGACGTTCGGCCACGCCCACGACGATGATGTCACACAGGTAAAAAAAAAAGAAAAAAAAATTACTGTGGAGTGTCCGGGCAAGATTTTAGGAGAAACCATGTGTATTGGTTCCATCGAGTCAAATGGGAAACGAGAGACAATGTTTAAATGTCCCACTTTTTGCTGAACACACTCTCTGCACACACACACACACACACACACACACACGTCAGTGGTGGAATGTAACTAAGTACATTAAGTACTAGGTATTGTATTTTGAGGTATTTGTATTTTACTTGAGTCTTTTCTCTCATGCCATTTTATACTTGTACTTCACTACATTTCAGAGGCTTTTTTTCCCCATTAAAAGTTTTTTTTTCGGGTGGGGGGGTTAAATAAATAAAGACAGACAGTTTGCATGCACAAACAACCACACACACACACACACAACTAATTTGTAGCTAATACGAAACAAATTAAAAGCTAAATCCAAGTAAACAAACGTGTCTTTGGCTTATTTTAATTAAGATTTTTCCATTCAAAACAAATGAAGAGCTTATAAAATATGGAGCTTCGTCACGTCAAATACAAGTGCAGCTGAAACGATTAGTCGATCAATCGATTAGTCAGTTGTCACAGAAAACCAATCGCTAACAGGAGTTGTTCAAGTCATTTTTCATTTGAAAATGCCTTTTCAATGCAGGACTTTTACCTGTAATAGAGTATTTTTACGGTGGGATATTGGCAGTCTACTTTTACTTCAGTACTGTTTGGGGCTCTTTGTCACATTTCCGGTGTCTATGTGTTGGTAACAGTTTCACCGAAGATCCTTTTTCCCTCCAAACTTGTCAGGTGATTTGATTTTAAATAAGAGTTTGAGCCCCAAAGAGGTGGAACTATCACAGTTCAAAGAAAAATCAAAAACAATCCAAATCTGTGACTCAGAAACTTTTCTTCTTTCCTCCCGTGAATCATCTGACGACCCCTCAGCTTTATGTGGTGGCCCTCTGGAGGGGCCCTAGGACTTTTACTTAAGTAGAGGATCTGAGTGATTCTTCCACCACTGCCTCTTGTCTCCTATCAATATATCAATAAATGGTCACGGTCGTTAAAAGCTAACTTCATTTTTAAAAATTTTTTTTTTATAAAATCGGCCTTGACAGTGTCAGCTCCTTGTTGGATTTTCAAGAAATCCACTTCCTGGATTGGTGAATAGTTAGCTCAACAACACCTGGACAGGTACGGTCCCTTGACAAGGAAAACAATGTCGGGGTTTCTGTTTTTGTGGGTTTGACAAATTGTTTTGTTTTGTTTTTTTTTGTTCCAGTAAAAACTGTAGTTTTTGAGGCAGTTTTCTTTTCCTGGTTGTTCAAGGAAAAGTAGTACAAGTTTAGACTCAATTAGTTAATGCATCGGAAATATTTTATTTTGTAATTTAAACCCAGGAAGTTGAATGATTTAAATAAATGAATAACTTGAAGTGTTCTAAAGATGACACCCGTAAGGACAAAATAAAAACAACTGAAAAAATTCAGTTTGATTTTCATTTTCTTCTTTATTGCAATGTTCAGCAAAGCAGAGATGAGAAATATATTTACATTTTTAGGATCTTCACAGCGTATATATCACATATATAAAAAAAGATTCAGAGTTATGAACAAAAGGAAAACAGGTACAGTTGTATTTCAAACAGTCCCAGTGAGGATTTTTAGTCCACCTCCTCAATAGTGGGCCCCTGGGAGCCGGCCTGTGCCCGGTCTCTACAGCCGCCTGCAGGCGCTCCTCCCTGGTACAACTTGCCGATGATGGGGTTACACACTTTCTCCAGCTCTTTCTGCTTGTGTTGGTACTCCTCTTTATCAGCCAGCTGGTTTGTCTCCAGCCAGGTGACGGTCTCATCACAGCTCTCGATCACCCTCTTCTGGTCCTCCTCGCTAATTTTGCCCTTCAAGTTGTCGTCCTGCACGCTGCTCTTCATGTTGAAGGCGTAGGACTCCAGGGAGTTCTTGGCGGCGATTTTGTCCCTCTGGAGGTCGTCCTCAGCTTTGTATTTGTCGGCGTCCTGCACCATCCTCTCGATCTCTTCTTTGCTCAGTCGGCCCTTGTCGTTGGTGATGGTGATCTTGTTCTCTTTGCCGGTGCTTTTGTCCACCGCAGACACGTTCAAAATGCCGTTGGCGTCGATGTCGAAGGTGACCTCGATCTGCGGGACCCCTCGTGGAGCAGGTGGGATTCCTGTCAGCTCAAACTTGCCCAGCAGGTTGTTGTCCTTGGTCATGGCTCTTTCGCCTTCGTAGACCTGGATGAGGACCCCGGGCTGGTTGTCAGAGTAGGTGCTGAAGACCTGGGTTTGTTTAGTGGGGATGGTGGTGTTGCGTTTAATCAGGGAGGTCATGACTCCTCCGGCCGTCTCGATACCCAGGGACAGAGGCGCCACGTCCAGCAGCAGCAGGTCCTGAACATTGCCCGAGGTATCGCCCGTGAGAATGGCGGCCTGGACGGCAGCACCGTAAGCCACCGCCTCATCTGGGTTGATGCTCTTGTTCAGCTCCCTGCCGTTGAAGAAATCTTGCAGGAGTTTCTGGATTTTGGGGATTCGGGTGGAGCCTCCCACCAGGACCATGTCGTGGATCTGCGCCTTGTCCATTTTGGCGTCCCTCAGGGCTTTCTCCACCGGCTCCAATGTTCCCCTGAACAGGTCGGAGCACAGCTCCTCAAAGCGAGCCCTGGTGATGGAGGTGTAGAAGTCGGTGCCCTCAAACAGAGAATCGATCTCAATGCTGGCCTGGGAGCTGGAGGACAGGGTCCTCTTGGCCCTCTCGCAAGCTGTGCGCAGCCTCCTCAGGGCTCTCTTGTTCTGACTGATGTCCTTCTTGTGTTTCCTCTTGAACTCCTCCACAAAGTGGTTGACCATGCGGTTGTCAAAGTCTTCCCCACCCAGGTGAGTGTCTCCGGCCGTGGCTTTGACCTCAAAGATACCGTCTTCGATTGTCAGGATGGACACGTCGAAGGTGCCCCCACCCAGGTCAAAGATCAGGACGTTACGTTCCCCTGACTTGCTTCTGTCCAGACCGTAGGCGATGGCGGCTGCCGTCGGCTCGTTGATGATCCTCAGGACGTTCAGCCCTGCGATGACGCCTGCGTCTTTAGTCGCCTGTCGCTGGGAGTCGTTGAAGTACGCTGGGACCGTGACGACTGCGTTGGACACCTTGTGGCCGAGGTAGGCCTCTGCGATCTCCTTCATCTTCACCAGGACCATGGAGGAAATCTCCTCAGGATTGAAGGCTTTGTCCTCCCCTTTGTACTCCACCTGGATTTTGGGCTTCCCTCCGTCTGACACCACCTTGAAGGGCCAGTGCTTCATGTCAGCCTGCACCACTGGATCGTCAAACCTTCTTCCAATCAGTCTCTTGGCATCAAACACAGTGTTGACGGGGTTCAAAGCCACCTGGTTCTTGGCCGCGTCGCCAATGAGCCTCTCGGTGTCAGTGAACGCCACGTAGCTGGGGGTGGTCCTGTTGCCCTGGTCGTTGGCGATGATCTCCACTTTCCCGTGCTGGAAAACCCCCACACAGGAGTAGGTGGTGCCCAGGTCGATGCCGATCGCTACACCTTTGGCTGCAGACATGGTCGCCGGAGACGGTCGCCTGCCAGACGGGGAAACGACCTTTTAGAGACTAAGCGTCAGCCCACGTTTCACAGGCCACAGTTATACCCACCGGTGTTGGTTTAGTTAAATATCGTTCGTTCTTTTCAGGAAGAACATTTGAACTGTGCACGAAAACATTTTTAAAAACTCTACGGAAGTGTCTGCTCCACTTGCGTTACTTCAAAATAAAACACACCCCCATGGCTGAACCTCGTACTCACAGGTTGGTGTTTCCTTGTTGGTCTGTGCAGTGAAGAGGGCCGAGCTTCTCTTTCCTCTCCGGGTCTTGTGCCGCGGTCGGATCCGTTTCTGTCGCTGTCTCGGCTCCCGCGCCTGCCGCTTTATACCCGTGGGAGCTGACCGGAGGCTTCCAGACGTTTCTCGCGCGACCACGTCAAGCCGGCGTCTGCAGGCCGGCGCGACTTCCGGTGACCGGTTCCAAAATAAAAACCCGTCTCGGTGAACACGAGCCCCAGGCGGCGGAAACGACCGAGCGCTCGTTTTATTGTGAAAGAGCGGCCTCGCACTGTCGCCGGCCACTTCGCGCAGCTTTAGAAAGAACCGTCCAGAAACACCTGGACCAGTGGCGCGGAACCCAGAGACGTCCAGACGGAAACTCCTCATTCGGAAAGGTATTTGCTGGCTGTTTGTTATTGGTTTGTAGCACATTCGCACAAAAAGTCCACACCGACTGCCGGTCTGTGCTGGAAAAGCTCGGCGGCGGCTGACGGGTGGGTGTCAAGAAATATCATGTGCTGAATAAAACTTTATTCATCCAACAGCAGGTTGCCCTGACATGCAGAAAGGTCACACACGGCAGGTGCGGCTTCGTATATGAAATACATATTTACACGGCACAGGGGTGTAGTAGTGGGGGGGGGCAGACCCAGACCCCAGGGGGGCAGACCCCAGACCCCAGGGGCCCCAGATGGGGCCCGTAAAAAGTGGCCCATCGGCGTATACACAGTCTCGGCGGGGCCCCCTCCCCATTTTAACACAAACAAATGAATCCAGACACGCGTTTCGAGGTGTGAGGCTGAGCGGCGTCCCAGGTGGGGCCTTTAAAAAGCCTGGAATTTAAAAAGTTTTCATCTGCAGTTGTGAGATTTGACACGATTAGAAGCAGCATCACTACACTATTGTGTCACATCATCACACTGTTTATAATACAGCGAGGCAGAAAGACAGCGATCAGAGGGAGAGCAGCTGTTGTGTAACGCTGCTTCCCAAGGCGAGCGGCTGTAAGGATGTAATGGTCGTCGGCTTGCCGATAAATGAAGAAGCTTTTCCTTCTGTTTGACAACAAATTCTCTCTAAATACATATGGATTGTACCTCTAGCTGGCGGAAGTCCTATCATGCCTCCTCCGTGTTGCCACTCGCCGGGTCAGCACTTACCTTATCTTTAATGAAAAAGATGTAACGAACCGGTCACGTTGGGTCGTCTTTTATTGGGACATACAGTGGACGTCTCTCAGTGAAGGGGCCAGGGGACGACGGAAGGTTAATGTACGCAGAGAAACGGGGGCCGAAACAGGACGAGCGTTCAGGTTGTGTCCTGAACCCTTCATTGCCGACCAACCTAATAACTCGAGGTGTTCGTGACCCTGGATGATGTGGTCACGTCCGATACGACCTGCTTTTAAACCACTCGGGGATTTTAAAAAAAAATGAATTCTAAGAAGTATTTTTGTTGCTCATCTGAACTGCACTGAGAAATAATACTTTACAAGCACGCAACAACGACAGCTGCATTAAAAGTGGTTTACAAAAAAGTTTAATTACACTCAGGTGACTACAACAACAACAACACACGGCTGTTCTGGACTCAACCTGTCTTGAGGTGCGTAGAGGCCTGGGATGAGGATCTGTGAAATAAACAGTTCCACTCAGGGTTAAACAGCGAGACCATTTCTTGCGGCGTCTTCGTCTTTCTGTTGCATCCTATCTCTGGGGGGAGAAGAACTTTTCATGCTCTGAGACGTCCCAGCGAAATAACACGACCCCGTTTTTTTTCGCTGACGTCACTCAGTACCGATCAGCCTCTAATTATTCTGTGTTATTTAACGTTGTCCCGCCCGCCGTCCGTCACTCGTACTCACTTTAATAACCACATTTCAGTCCTCAGACCTCCACCGAACTAATCTGAAAAATCCAGAGTTTGGATTTTCAGCGTTTTTCCAAAAATATTCCCAACACACGTCCCGCTCCCATCCCCGGTGTCATTATCGGCGTGGCGACTGGGCTCAATGCGGCGAGGCCTCAGTGAATGCCTCGTGTCAACCACTGGAAAACAGAGGTTTAACAATCCAGTCCTCACGTGTACACAACACGCTGCACGTTTGGCTTGTGCTGCGTTGAAATGTCTGGTCTTTTAAGTGATAAAATATTCAGAAAATGATTTTTTTTTTTATATAGAATTGTCTAAAAAAAGGGTTGTTAAAACTTTTCTTGTAAATTCTTTCTTCTCCTTAGAAAAAGGATATTTCTCGCCAAAACAACCTGTTATTGCTTATTTCTCTGAGGTACATTGGCTCCGTTTAAAGCTAAGTGCTGTTCCTGTTTCTTTCGAGGATCCTGATCCATGTTGTGGCTCTGACCTGAAAACCAGGAGCTTTCAGGTCCTGTAGGCACCAGATGTTGTTGTGCGGATCCATGTCCAGCAAACATTCGCGTGCGTGTTCACTTTGGCGAGGAGCCCCGTACCATTTTATCCAGTGGGACATCCTGCAGGCGTGGCTGCCGTCCTCCGATTGGCGGACGGTTCGACCATTAATAGGCAGCGCGCCGCACACGACGCTCTTTGCGCGGTGGCGCGTTGATGAATTTCGCCCGGCGAAGATGCGAGGGACTGAAACCTCGTCAATAAAGTGAGAACCGGGGATTTTAGCCTTTGGTTCTCTGGTCGTGACATTTTGGTCCAACGCACCCGTCGCTGAGACCCGAAGGGGTGTTTGTTTGTAATCGCTCTGCCAAAATAAAAGCTGCTAAATTCACCCCTAAGTCCCGATGCCTCAGCGCTACGACCGCAGCAGACGTCAACACTCCCTGAACTTTGAATGTTCTTCTCTGACTTTTCTTCCCTCCTCCATCTGAAAGTGGACCAGGGCTCATGGGGCCCTCACCTCCCCGCATTCTCCCCCTTTACTCCTCGTACATGAAACACCTCGTCATTTGGGTTTCTCGTCAGACGAGGGGGAAACCCTCACCTTCTCTCCCCGAGCTCAGCCGCTCTCAGTCCCCCGTTTGTCCCTTTCGCTTTCGGACATTTTAATTTGTCTCTCTGTCCTCGCGCCCGTCCTCTCCGCCTCCGGCGTCGGCGTCTGTCCGTCTGGGGGGGGCGTGCGGCTGTCGGCGTCAGGGCGGTGAGTTTGAGCGTCTCGCGAACAGGCGGAGGGCCCCTCTGCAGATCAGTGCGAACCAGTAGAGCTGCAGGGGCCAGAGCAGAGCGGCCCCCAGGTTACACTGCCACGGGGCCACCAGGGGCACCGAGTACAGCGGGATGGAAGCATACCTGGAACACAAACCGAACTGGCTGAGACTTTCGCACAGAATCTCCCGATAGATTGTTCCCTCAAATTGGAAAATGACAAATTCAAATTAGAAACCGTCCTCGGAAACTGTCCTTATTGAATTACAGCATTTTTTAGCCACACTAGTGGTTTAACTGTAGCTCGTCTGTCAGTTCACTTTGGTTCACTCTGAAATATTTCAGCAACTGTTGAACAGACTAAAGGTCCCATATTTCACACGTCTCCTGTGTTTTGCGAGATTTGATACTTTGTTTTCTTATTTTGTCTTATTTTATCTTCTTCTCACTCTAAGTTCTTATTTTTATTTTATCTTTAGCCTTGTGTTGTGCTGAATCTGAATCTTTTTCTGAATCTATTTTATATTCTTCCTTCTATTAATCTCACCTTACCTTTGTCCTCGTTCCTCTTCTGGTTCTTAATCTTATTTTATCCCAGCTTATCATTAATTATTGCTTTGAGAGCAGCAGTCACTGATAAAAACAACTCAAGTTCTTCTTCTCTTTGGTGTAAATAACCTTTAGATCCTCTCGTCTCTGGTCTTGCAGCAAACGTCCACTTATTTCTCCGTGTTACAGGAGACAAGTCGTTCGTCATGAGTTGCTACCGAAAGCTGTGACCTCGGTTGTGGTACCAGCTTTCTAAATATCCTTTCTAAAAGGAAGACAGACAGACAGACAGAGGGACAGACAGGCAGAGGGACAGACAGGCAGAGGGACAGACAGGCAGAGGGACAGATGGGCAGAGGGAGAGACAGGGACAGGGAAAGACAGAGGGACAGATAGACGGAGGGACAGACAGACAGAGGGACAGATGGGCAGATCGAGAGACAAGCAGAGGGACAGACAGAGGGACAGACAGACAGAGGGACAGACAGAGGGACAGACAGACAGAGGGACAGACAGAGAGGGACAGACGGGCAGAGGGACAGAGAGAGGGACAGACAGGCAGAGGGACAGACAGGCAGAGGGACAGAGAGAGGGACAGACAGGCAGAGGGACAGAGAGAGGGACAGACAGACAGAGGGACATACAGGCAGAGGGACAGACAGGGAGAGGGACAGAGGGAGGGACAGGCAGAGGGACAGACGGGCAGAGGGACAGACAGAGGGACAGACAGGCAGAGGGACAGACAGGCAGAGGGACAGAGAGAGGGACAGACGGGCATAGGGACAGACGGGCAGAGGGACAGACGGGCACAGGGACAGACGGGCACAGGGACAGACGGGCACAGGGACAGACGGGCAGAGGGACAGAGAGAGGGACAGACGGGCACAGGGGCGGTACAGTTACCTGCTGTAGGCGTAGTACAGGTAGGGGAAGAGCAGCACCCGGCAGCTGAAGAAGGTGAGCAGCAGGACGACTCCGTTCACCTTGTGCAGCAGAGTGTGATGCTTCTTGTACTGACGACAGGCAACGACAGAGAGCGAGTGAAGACCAGAGAAACACAACGAGTTAGAGACGTCGCGCGGGAAACGTTAACAGCCACGGAAACGCCAGCTGACATCAGGCTGCGTCCCAGTTGTCCGTCCGCGAACCACGAGCCTCTGCTCGGTTTCTCGCTTTCTGCTGCTTGTACAAAATGCAACAAAAAGCAGAAGCGCGGGGCTTGTATCTATCGAGAAGGAGTTCGGGAGTGATGTAGATCTGGTCCTGCTCCTGGGACCCGGAGTGAAAGCTTTCGATCGGCGCTCCGGACCGGTCCCGGTCCCGACCTGTCAGTCGTCGCCGGGAGGTGGTGCCCGGGCAGAAACAACCCGCAGGTGGAGACACGCTTGAAAACATCTGGTCACAACTAAACAGTATAGAGTCAGGACCCTAAGCATCTGGACAGTGACGCCGCCTTCGTAATCTTGCCTCCGTCCACCAACTCGGTGGATCTGAAACCAAACCATCGAGATGTGACTGAAGTGTTTAGGATTTACAGACACGTCAGTTCAGGAAGTTTTCAAAACTAAATATTTCGGTGCTGTGAGTTGTATTTGAATTTCAAAATAAAATATTCAGCAGCGATTAAATTCCGTGATTCGGTTGCTTGTAACATTCTGGTTATTACAGCATGTCTGGACGAACCAAAACCAACAGAAGATGAAGAATTTTCAGATTTATTTATTTTCCAGACGTCCTGGAAAAATACCCTACCTATCAAACCAGGTTTCAAACCACTGAAACCTGGTTTGGATTCTGTGTATCGACGAGTTACCGGACTGAATTTAGGCTCCCGCAGGTTCAACAGGACATAGAGACCCAGTGATCAGACCTGTGTGTGTGTGTGTGTGTGTGTGTGTGTGTGTGTGTGTGCGTGTGTGTGTGTGTGTGTGTGTGTGTGTGTGTGTGAGAGAGAGAGAGAGAGAGAGAGAGTGAACCACTATATAAAAATTTCAATTACCTGGATCAGGACTTTCCCCAGGCAGACGGACGGTGTGCTGAGCTCGGCCAGAAACAAAACGCCCTGGAAGTAATCACCTTTACCCTGCCTCCACAGCTGACACACACACACACACACACACACACACACACAAAGGAAAAACACTCAGTTCATTTGTTGTTCCCAGGTTCGGCTCTCATTGGTTTTAACTGGGAGTTTGGATGTGGGTGTTTCCCAGAGGCACTGTCACGTCGTATTAGGTCAGTGGTTTTCGGACGGCCCCCCCCTTTTTCCCAGATCCCGAATCGAGGACGACCAGCAGCAGCCGCAGGGCAGACAACAGGCTTTACCTGCTGCCGGTCCGCATCGAAACCGCATCAGGATCGTACCTGGGACGTTTGGATCGGTCGGTTCACACGCTGCTTCACCTTTTTCTGACTGAAGGGGTCCAGGCTTCAGGCATGAAGGAGACAATCAGTGGACCTTCGATAGTCACGATCATTTTCAGACGCGCACTCCATCTTAACGTAAACCGTGGCCGTTGTTACCAACCTCTTTGACCTGTGACCCCTTTAAAAGGAAGTAATATCTAAACTTTAAACTACTAATTGTCGATGTTTTGGCCCCGAAC
The DNA here is from genome assembly GCF_016859285.1 of Xiphias gladius. Taxonomy (NCBI): domain Eukaryota; kingdom Metazoa; phylum Chordata; class Actinopteri; order Istiophoriformes; family Xiphiidae; genus Xiphias; species Xiphias gladius. The sequence continues at coordinate 24,673,535 of NC_053402.1, read as the reverse complement.
CTAGAATCAAAAGTCAGAGCCGAAGAATGGAAAAAAAGTATATGACTGAAGTCCTGATGGCGCCCCCTTCAGGCTGCAGAGTTCACCACAGCCACAAGCGGAAAGACAGAACCGTGGGGCTGCGTCAGCCGTCAGCAGATTCCGACGAGAGAAGGGGTCTCGGAGCTAAAAACCGGAAGTTAGTCCCGAAGGCGGCGCTAGGGCAAAGGTCGGGAAACAGCCTGGTCGGTCATGTCACTGTTGCCATAGTTACCAGTGAGGCGGGGAAGCAGAAGGCCACCACGAAGACGTGGTGCAGCACCATGAGGACCTCCCTGCGCAGGTAACCCACCACGGCGGCCCCCAGCGACCTGACGCCCCCCAGCTCCTCCTCCCCCTCCTCCTCCTCGTGACCTTTGACCCGCTGCTTGTGCCAGTGACACAGGAACATGGCGTAGATGTCGTAGGCGAAGTAAGGCGTGGCGAACATGATGTAGGCGTCGGTCAGCCAGTGTCTGGGGAGGGAACGTGGAGTGGGTCAGGAACTTTATCATCATAGAAGCCTTCAAAAATAATAAAGCATCATTTGAAATAAACGAATACCGGGGAAATAAAGTACGATCAGCATCCTGCCTGCATTTGACAAGGACCACACTTTCCTGGTGACTCTGTAGCGCCTCCCTGAGGGTAAAAGCTCAAAGTGCAGAGGGTGGGAAGGAGGTGCAGAGTCACATTTTGCCAGCTACATTCATTGTTCTCTGCAAGTCCAGTCTCCAGTTGTAAAACTGGCCAGCGACCCACTGGACTTCTGCAGAGAACCTCCACACGGGGTCCGATCTCGTCCTAACTTCAGGGCCGTTTGTACCAAAAGGGCCTTTTTTTTCCCTCCACACGTCTGAACGTTTGGGGAACACATGTTACTCCTGCCCCCAAAACCTGAGCCTAAAATGACACAGAACCTCAACTTCTCCTACAACACGAGGCAGAAACAGGCACACGTGTAAAAATGCCAGCGTGCACAGAAAACAGGATTTGTCCCACGACGTGCAATGGAAACGCTGACCTCATTCAAAACAGAAAACAGAAGGTGGAGCGTGACGTGACCTGCTGATGCCACACTGATAATCATGTAGAATAACCCAGTCAAGGCTTCTTCTTCTGCAGATCGAGGGCTTTTACTTTTGACTCTTTAAATACCTTTTGTATTTACACCTTGTACTTTTCCTTAAGCAGGACTTTTACTTGTAATGGAGTATTTTTACGTCAGTGTATCATTAGTTTTACTTACGTAACTGATCAAAGTGCTTCCTCCACCACAGTTGATGTGTTTAACACCCAACATTCTCTTTTGTTCAACCAATAAAACTTAAAGAGCCGTTGAAGTCGAGCGTTCGTGCAGCAGGTGAACAGGCTTCACTGTGTCCGTGTGTGATTTGATAAACAAATGTGGCTCAGACACAAACTCCACTTTGACTGGGAAATGAAGGAGCTGACTGAGGAAACCAGGGATTTACTGATTTACAACCCCCCACCCCTCCGTCATCTGCCTCACACTCCTCCATCTTGATCATTACACATCCCATCATGCTCAGCGCGGAGGATTAGTGATCCCCGGGACCGTCTTAGAGACCGAAATAGCTCCACTGCTGCCGCCGCCGCTGCCCGGCTCAGGACGCGAATCAGGCTCAGATCGTTAATTAGATTACAGGCCGGCGCTGAGGTTTGGCTCACTTCTTTACACGCATTCACAAGTCAACAAAAACTGCGTGTGTGTAACCGATATCAATATGATTCAATCCAAGCTTCAGAAAACAAATATTTTGTGCTGGAATCACGTGGAAAAAGGCTCTGAGCTGATCAGGCTTTGTCCCAGGAGGTCAGAATGGAAAACCAGGATAAGCCGCATCTTTATTCAAACCTGACAAAGAGTCCCAGTGGCGTTTGAGTTAAACACTCAGAGCGACAACGCTAACACGCTCATGCTTAGCAGGTATAATGTTAACGGTTCAGTGCAGCTGGGGCTGACGGGGACGTCATTAGTTCTGCGGGTATTTGGTCATAAACCAACGTACTGGACACATTAAAATGTTGACCTGACGACGGCGCTAGAGGAAAAGTCAGGGGACCAACACAAGGATTTCGGCTCATCCCCAGGGGATCATGAATGTGCGAACTGAATTTCATGGCGATCCGTCTGATTTCATGTAAAGGCAAAAAATTTGAACCTGCTGGTGGCGCTAGAGGAAAAGTCAGAGGATCGCCGGAGTCAGTAGGATTCATCCTCTGGGGACCACGAATGTCTGCACAAAACTTCATCACAAACCGTCCAATAGCTGTCGAGATATTTCACTCAAGCCCAGAAATGTCAGCCTCGTTTTCTGACCAGACGACGACATTAGATGAAAAGAAGATTCATCCTCTGGGGACCATAAATCTCTGCATCAAATGTCCGGTGGATGTTGTTTCACTGGATTAGTGAAAACTTTGAGCAGCTGCATATTATATATCTGAGACGTAAATCTTTACACCTCACTGATATTAAAAGTCTCAGTAGTTTTCCTAAAACAGCTGCTCACTGCAGTTTTTAATCAGACAGACGGGGGGAAGTGTATAGAGCATTTGTCTGGGACTATTTTCAGCGGCGGATTAATCCACATTTTGGTGCTGTAGCAGGATGGTGTGTGTGTGTGTGTGTGTGGTACTGAGTCAAATTAAACCACAATGTGTGTGTTGATGGCGATGAAGGAACAAATATTGTACTTTTTACTCCACTACATTTGTCCAACAGCTGTAGTTACTTGTTACTTTTCAGATTACAGTTTTCCTGTACAGTGTCCAGCGTCTCAGCGTCTCTCCAAATTTGGCAGTTTCTGAAATTTGAAAAAGTAACGAAGGAGACAAGCAGTCCTCACCTGTCCTCCATGACGTCCCTGCAGGAGGAGGCGATGATGCATCCGGCTGACGAGGCCATGACTGCTTGGACGGACGACACCAGGCTGAGAGCAGAGAAATAATCTGTTCTGATTCACCAACCGATCATTTCAGCTTCAGAGCACCGGATGGTGGGAAACAATGACACTAACAGATGAACTGGGGGGGTCGGTTGGGGCCCGGCAACACATTTTGGACCCCCCCCCTCCTCCCGGGGAGGTTCATTCAGCCATGAGCTCCAACAGCTCCTGAATTAAGCTTTTATCACCCAGAGCGGAGACAAAAATGTGTCACGCGTTCAGATTACGGAGGCTCACAGGTGTCACACTCAATGCAGTGTGCGTGTGTGTGTGTGTGTGTGTTCTTACCGTGTAGACACGACAGCAGCGTCCCCCTCCCTCCATCCCATCATGTGTCTCAGACTCAGTTTGGACAGCAGGAAGAGTCCGGGAAAGAAGACGGAGCCGGCAGCGATGAGGATGAGGGCCCACATGGCTCCCTGGTCTACCTGCGTGTGTGTGTGTGTGTGTGTGTGTGTGTGTGTGTATTTCCTCTCACACACTCTCTCGGGCTGAGCTGCGGTGTGAACTGAGGGCAGGTTTGTAGGAGCTCAGAGAGGAGGATCAGCAGGGAGGGGCCTCCTGCTGCCACCTGTCAGGGGGGGGGTGTGGCGATGAGGGAGGAGGGGCGGACTGCTCTGGGGACTCATACACGGCAGTGAGGACCAGGGGCCTGGACCTTGGAGGTCTGGCTTCGCTGAGCCCGGCGTCAGCAGCCCCGGGTAACCAGTGTCAACTCCGGGTTTAATGGCCCTGGAGCGAGCTGGTTCATGTGAGTCGTTCATTCCAAACAACAACATCAGAGCCACGAATGAGGTATTTAATACGAGACGAAACCCTGACGCCTGCAGGTAGGAGGCGATGTCCAACGAGGTGAAATGTCAAAACATGGAATCACGTAACTGGAATAAAACAAGAGGCTGCAGAAGCACGAGGAGTAATTTACCAATGTTAACTTGCAGGACTTATTATTATGGAGGGAGTATTTTACATGTGACACGTGACGCAGACAAAAACGAGCGTTAGCGCTGTCAGACCGACCCCGGCGACAAGGCAGAGAAGAGGAGAGAGCCGGGCCCTGACGAGGTCAATCTGAATGAAACGTTGCGTCCATCTGTCTGGAAGGAGCTCGGTTTTAAAACCAGACCGGACCCATGGAAAGACTGGAACCGCTAAAACGATTCTACTGCTCTTTTGTCCCTGTCAGGATCCCGTAGGGACGGTGACTCAGTTCTGCGATGTGATTGGTCAGCGGTCGGGCTGGTGACGGTTTTTTGATTTGATCCTCTGCAGTTCGCCCGCTCCGGGGCAGGTGAGGTTACCATGGTGATCTACCTGGTCAAAAGCGAGCCAGCTCCGGGATACTGGGAAAACCCGAGTTAAGCCCGAACTTAGCTGGATAACCCGACCAGGTCCCTGTTCTCCGCATGGCGGATGACTTAGTGATCCGGATTACAATCCGGAGACGATTTGACACGAGTCCGGAGTTTTTGGTTCTTCGAAGCTGGTTCAAAATTGAACTCAATCTGTTGTCGTGGCAACGGGTCCTTAAACCCAAACCTGCGGTTTTGTTTAGGGTGGATCCCACACGTGAACTCAAATCACTATGGTCTGTTGATGCGACGATCCCCGTTTCATTTCACTTTCTCACAAAAAATTTTAATTAAAATTTTTAATTTGACCATAAAGTTCAAAGGACAAATTCTCATTTTAACATTTATTAAAATACTAACTGCAGAACTCACTTGTTTATGCAACTAAGTGTAGAAACGCCGTGGAGCTCAGTGTGGAGACTTGTGTCCGTGAACCCGTCGCCCCGGTTCGAGCCTCGTGTCCCTGCGGTCGCACGATCAGCGCCCAGCCAATCACGTGGATGCCGATCCCGGTTTCAGCTACCCGCTCGGTTCGGGCCCGGGGTAACTTCCTCCAGGATCAGCAAGCCCGTCCCCGAAGTCGTCCGGGGAACCAAACTGACCGGAGACCCGGCGTCACCCTCCTGTACTCCGACGGGAGCGCGGACGCCGTCAACCGTACCCATGGAACCATCAGCAGGGGTGGGCGACACCACAAAAGGCGGCGGTAAAACCAGGGCCCAGATTCGTGAGGTGAACCTCTTACTAACTGGCTACTCCTGAATATGTTTTCATTAGCATGGTGTGAGATGACAATATCCTCTCATCTCATATGTAATTCATTGAGAGCTTTTTTTCCAGGATGCGATCTAACATATACTGGATCCTTTTTTTCTTCTTTGGGATTGATCCTATCGACACCACACACACACGCACACACACACACACACACACACACACACACACACACACAACCTTAAAAAGGAAGTTATTTATCAAATTTCTTTCAACTCTCTAATACCCGTGTGTCTCTGAAGCGGGTTCAGAGTCGTACGGACACAGAGGCAAACCCGGGTGATCCGAGTCTGTACAACACATCACTGAATATGATGAGTAATGTTTGTTTGAGTCTAATAGTTGATCTGATCAAGAATCCAAACCGGAATAAAGCTGCACTGATTTTGTTGCTTTTCCTTCAGTAACTTTCCATGCATCTTCACCGTCTTCACTTGTCACCGTGGAACTAGTGAAAAGTTTCCTCCCGTTCCAGTTTTTGGCCACTTTTCGATTATTTCATCCCCCTTTCTTCTTTTATAGACACTATTATGAACATGTTGGACTGCTGTTGATTTTAAAATGTTGAAATGCTACAGGAGATATCAGGGATTAGACACAGATTCAATGACCTTTGTTAAAAACGAACACGAGATTTGAGCACTGGGTTTCTCAAACTTTCCAAAGAGTCACATACAACTGCAGGTTTTCAAATTATTTCTGAATCTCACTTCACAAGCTCAAAATCTTAGTGACTAGTTTAATCCCGCAGATTTCCCCTGGGAACGTGTTGAGAAAAGAAGCGACTGCTGAACGTGGCAGAGGAGTATTATCCAGTGTCCATTTATTTATTTGTCATTCACTACTTTAATGCTAAACATTTTTTTTTAAGAAATTCAAGTATTTGTTGGGAACACAAGTCAAAAAAACAAATAAAACTTTTGCTAAAACGAAGACAAAAACATCCGTTTAAAACATCAGTTTCATATTTATAATAATAAACACATCAAGTTTCTTTTCATAGAAGAAAACAAGTCTAATCTCTATGGATGACCAGCCGTCCGTCCGTCCGTCCGTCCGTCCGTCTCTGCTTTACTCCGCTTCAACGTCTAAAAACTGACCCGACAAAAGCCCAAAGACTCTAAACACACTCATCAGCTGATCTCAGAACAGAACGCAGGGAGGGAAAAGACCAAACAGGTCATCTAGTTTAGAAACTGTTCCTAACCTGGAAGGATCTCTACTAACACAACAACAGAAAAAAAGAAAAGAAAAAAGTCCAGGGGGGAAAGTTTGGATCAATTGTTCCCTAAATCGCTCCCTCAAATGACCAATTTCTGTGCTGAATTCAGGTGTTTCCCATAGTTAGTGTTTTTGTTATATTAGCTTTATACAGAGTTGAAACATAATCAATGAGTCGATCGAGGGAAAATTAATCGATTCGTCGTTTTAAATGTCAAAGATTCCACAGTAAACCGAGGATTTCTGGGTTTCGGCGCGAGGGTCGGACACTTGAAGACGTTACAACCGGCTGTTGGATTTGTTGTGACGGGAAATTCTCACTATACTCTGTCAGTTTATGGGCGAAACGATTCATCGATCGATTAGAGAAAATATCGGCAGATTAATCGATAGGGAAAATCATCGTTAGTTGGAGGCGTAGTTATTATAATACTTTGACACGGGTCAATGCAGGACCCACTTCTGTGACAGTGTCATTGAGAAAAGAAATTCCAGAAACAAATTTGAAATTTATCAAATGACCAAAACCAGTTGAAAGGCAGCAGCCGGGACTTTGGGAGCATCTGGGCTGGTGGTCCAGCTGTGACGGGGGACCGGGGGACTGGGGGACGTCATGGTTTCTGATTACATACTGCGAGAGTCAACAGGGACTTTAAGTTTGAAACTTCTTTTTTTTTTTTTTTACATTTAACTGAAACGACCCATCTTTACAAACCTTAATCAAGTGCTATTAGTGCTTCAATTCAACAACAGGTGGGACTCAGGACGTGAACCCGGTCTCTGAAATCAAAGTCCTGGACCCTGTGCATCCACCATCCACCTTGACCACCTCTGTTCAATAATGGAAGCGATGGTTCGTTGTGGCGCTAAACTATGGCTCGATGAATCATTTGTGCAGCACAGCGATGCTCCTTCACCCTGGGATTTCACGCTGCTGTGTTTTACAGCCAAAGCCCCAAGTGTTTCATCAGATCTCAGCCCACGAAAACGTTGTTGGTAAAAGGCCAACGCAGCGGGAATGTTGAGGGAAAATAATAATAGAAGGGAATAAAACGGGGTCAACGCTGTTCATTTGCGGAAATAATAAAATCATTTTCTAAATCGGAGGCTACAAGTGACACCAAGAACTACACTAATAAGTTTATTTCAAGCAGCAACATCTCAATCATATGACAAAGCAAAATGTTGCCACTTTAAACTAGCATAAATAAACTTAAAATAAACTTATCGGTGCCGGCAGCGTGCAGAACTTCACTGACTCTTTTGGTATTTTTAGGGAACAATTAACAAAACGTTCTCCCGACTCTGGCCTCCATCAAAAGTCTAATTAGATCACAACAAACAAAAACAAAACTTCTAATAAAATCACTTCCTAAGATGAATTAAATAAAAATTACCACAAAATGTACGTTTTCATCATCATTGACAAACTCAACCATTGCACAGCATTCAAACTCAAATGCTCTCCATGGGATAATAAATATACACATGCAGATATACAAGTCAGTCTCAGTGTTTCTCAGAGACTCGCTGTGTTCCTGTAGAAGAGGAGCTGAGGTTTCAGGGGTTAAAAATCTGGAAACTGTCAGGGACCAACGAGGACGCTCAGGGGCCCGGCGGGTCAGGGGCCCCGCCTGCTGGAGGATGAGGGCATGTACAATAATAACGATGATAATAATGATGATAATCATGATTTTAAAAACCCATCCAGTTCTGTGAACACTTTGACCGCAGCATCTCAACCTTTCAAAACGCACCATCCAGGAACCGAGGAGCCACAGGAACTAAACCAGGAGCTAAAGGTTCCTCCAGTGTGTCCGAGTTTCCACCGCATCGCGTGAGGTTTCAACAAAATGAACCAGAAGTGGATTCTAAATAAACGGCGGCCTGGTCAGACGCATCATCTCGACGTGACGAGACCGACTGTGGGGATGTTTGAATGTTGAGCGTTTGCAGACGGCCGTCACCCTTGGTGGTTTTTTTTGCAGAGCGTCTGGCAGCGTTGGCACTAGTTGACCCTTTTCGTAAAGTTCCTGAGATCCTAAAAAAGGTTCCTGGCAAAGTTCCTGCAGTCAAAAAGGGCCAAACGTCCCGGGGCCACATGGAACCAGCAATGATTTAAGGACCACACTGATGGTTTTGCACGTTCACTGCATCAACTACAGACTTGTACTTCAGGCTAATCCTGAATGCTTCGCAGAGCATGAACTAAATGTTTTATTTCTTTCCCTTCAAGAAGTCACCGTTTTTTTTTTCCCAAGAACGTCAACGTCCAGAGACGTTTAACCTGCTGGTCTGATTCGTCAGATTTCAGAAAGCCGCTGAACAAAAACATTTTCCAAATCCTTCAAAACAAGGGAATTCACGCCTTACAACTTTTGACAAACCTTGCGTTTGATGCTTTTTAAATGTATTTAGTACGAGCTGCAGCTGACGACTGCGTGCTACACCGTGGCCTTACTTAGTGGCGGATGTGTGCTCCGTTTTGGTGATCAATGAGCACCGCTCCCGTCCAATCAACTAATAAATAAGTAAAGAGAAAATGAAATAAAAACGCTTTTGGGTAAATTACAACGGAAAACGAACAAGCATCAGAGCATCCTCGAATGCATCACTGGAGGGCTTTTCAACAGGTACTTGCCGAGACTGTAACGCTAAACGACAACAACGTAGCTTTACCGTCATCTATGGTGACTCGTGAGCGGAAACGATTAGTTGCTCCAGCAACAGGTTTGATAATCGATTCCCCGATTTCTTCTTCTCTAATCTGAATATTGTTGCCAGTAAAGTGAAGATCTTTGGGTCTTGGACCGTTGGCCGGACAACATGATGCGAAGACGTGGAGTCGGGCACCGGGAAAATGCGATGGACGTTTTTCATCTTTAGCTGCAGCCCGAGTCGACCGATGCGCCGGGAGTTTCCCGTCTCTGCCGGTTCGTTTTCAATCCTCCAAAAAACCAAACTGCTGGAAAAACAAACGGAGCATCTGCACGGACGCCGTGGCAACAACTGTCAGCAGCGAGGTAAAGGACATTCGTAGTCAGGCAGCTAAATGTGCAAACGCCACCAGCGTGGACCCTTCTGACTTCGATGGGAATTATTCCGATTAGAGCCACCTCTGCAACCCAAGGCTGACATGAAAATATTTGACAAATCGTCCACCAGTGTGTTCACGGGACAAATCTCGGATATAAATTCACGTCACACCATGAGAGGGCCGGCGGTCTTCTACCAAACGTCTGACTTCTCCTCTTACAGTGTAGAATCTGACACCAATATTCACTGATCATCCAAACCAGGATCAATACTGGTGCGTCCTTGTGTGGCTTTATACAATTCATAGTCTACGATAGGACACCTGAGCCTTAAACTGAACAGGAACCAAAACAACAAACCAAAGAAAAGAGAAAAAGAAAAAGAAACGAAAAACAGCAGCATTTCACCGACAACATCCTTCTCTCAAAACCTCACACTGATTCTGAGCGGCGGGGTGAGAGACCAGGAGCGAGCGCGAGGTAAAAGAAGTCACTGAATCTGGAGGAATGACGGTAAAGGTGTGACGGGAGGGTTTCAGTTTGTAGATATGCACATATCCCACGTGCACCCCGGGGTCCTCGGCCTTCAGTTTGCCCCCCCCCCCCAGGGTTTGAGGTAACCGAGACCGAGAGGGGTCGCTTCAAAACAAAAAAGGGTGGAGACACACACTCTTCAACAGACACTCAATAAATTAAGGAAAAAAACAAAAAAAAAAACATCATTGCCGCCGTCGCTTCCTCCTTCTCTCTCTCCGCTGGTGGGACGAAAAGTCGAGGCCGAGGAGCAGGAACATAAAACATTGGGCCAGTTCACATAATACGAGTTGAGACGGGAAGAGGAAGTTACCGACTAGTTTCAGAAAAAAAAAAAAAAAGAAAAACAAAGTGGCCAAAGATCCGTAGTTTTGGCATCTTTCTATCTGCAGAACACCATTTCAGACCATAAAAACACTGAGACACAATTTCCTGTCATAGTTTTGAAAATAAAATAGCGTGCCCACACACGGTCCGCTGACATCAGACTCTAAAAACGACTGTGGGGAATGATTTCTTGTTTCCTGCATCTCCGCAACCCGATTAGACTCTTTCCCTCCTGCTGAATGTGGCCCAAGTTTTCTCAAAAGAGGTTAATGTGGTCAAACAACACTGATCCAGGACCAAACGACTCACCTGGAGGAAAAGAAGCCGCTGGAAAAACATCAACGAAGCTAACTGCGTGTGGAGGAACACCTGGGAACTGTGGTTAAAACCTGCTACATCTGTTAAATTGCATTATTACCGCCGCGTCGACGCACGAAGACGCCGAGCGACGAAAAAACACAGTGAGTGATGTGTTCAAATGCAGTTCAAAAAAAAAAAAAAAGAAACCCTTGGCGGTTAACGGTGTCATGTTGTTTGGCGGGCGATGACGTCCTGGTGAGCTGGAGGCTTGCGACACTCTGATCCGTCACATGATCGCAACGCAAGTGTCCGATAATCCGGTTGGCAGGAGAGCACGCTGGGAGCGTTCAGTTTCCCCGGTGTGTTTCTCGCCGTTTTAGGTGAAACCATATTGCACAGGGCTGGAATGACTTCAAAAAAATCAACTAAGCAACAATTCTACCAAACAATTAAACTCATTATTCCTTAATGTCTCTACGAACAGTTGGAAAATTCAATCGAGTACCGAGTTCAGTCATTTTCCTCTTTTCTTATTCCTCTTCAAGCACTACAGCAGCAATTTTTTTTTTTTTTTTCTAAATTCAGCACCGAAAACGCCTCGAGCATCAGCTGTCTGGGTCGTTAGGAGAGTCGAGCGGTAGTTTTCATATTCAGGAAACTATCTAGCTTTTTAGGGAAAAAAATATTCGAGGATTTTCGGGAGGTGGGTCGGCTGTTTCCCCCCGTTGTGGTCTGGTGTGTCGTTTCCTCGCTGCATCTCGCCAGATGAACAAAGAAAAACTTTACAAAAAAAAAAAAAAAGGGGGGCAAAAGGAAAGAGAAGAAAAAGAAAAGACCCAAACTCTTCGGTATTTTCAGATGCCGCGGCCGGTGAAATCCTTCCTCGAACGGCTGTCGCTCCTCAGGCCGAAGAGGAGGAGCGTTCATCTCTCCTCCTTCCTGGACACCTTGGAGGAGTGCCACGCTGTCGACCTGCGGACACAAAAGCTCTGCTCAGACATGGAGTACAAAGCACTGCTGGCTTCGCTGGAAGCGAAGAGGAAAAGAGAAGCTGGAAGAGGAAAAGAAAAGAAAAGAAAAAAGAAAAAAAAAAAGCATAAAAAGTTATTAAGCTACAAAAATGTAAATACTCATCTAAGTCGAAATTAAGGGATAGAAAAAAATTCTTCTGACTTATCCACTGTTTTTAGTCATGAGTTTTTCCTTCTCCCGGAAAAATGGATGGACATCCGCGACGTCGTTCGTGCAGTCGGCAGGAATGAAAACATGAAAATATAGAGGAGCAGGAGAACTTTCTACCTCGCAGGGAAAATAATGATTTTTACAAACTAAGCTGACACGAGAAGAATCTCAGCAACTTACAATTGGCTCATTCCCAGAAATTCCTGGTTTTATTTCTTTGAGCTTTGCTTTAAATTTACTACAATCGTCGTAATCGGGTGGAAGAAGACTTGAATTCAATACCTCTCTGTGCGTTTCCCTGACTCTGCTGTAGCCTTTATGTTAATGTGACAGGATGGAGAGCTGCACTGGCACAACCTGCTTAAAGCAGGTATTAATGACAAAATCCTGGAGGTGGTAATGAAAATGTACAAACATATCAGATCGGGTGCTTTAAAATCAGACTTTTTCGGCAAGTTCAATGGGAGTCTGGGTGAAACCGGAATGGCTGTGAGCCTATTCATCTTAATGACACCATGACAGACGGTTATATTCAGCTTCTGCTACAGATGTAGATGCACGACGGGCTGCGACAAAAAAGAAGGAGGAAAAAAAAAGAAGGAGGAAAAAAAAAGAAAACAGGAGATTGTTTGGTTTTTGTGAGAAATGAAAGCCGATGCTAAACAGTCAAAACTAACGTTGCTGTTTTTGGTCCCCAGCTTTAAATATGTTGGTATCACCATGAATCATAGTGGCTCATTTAAGAGCTGTACAAGCAGGTCTGCAGGGCTGTGTTTGCTGTCATCAGTAAATGTAGGAAATATGATTTACCTGTAGATATCAGATTAGATCTTTTGGACAGGTTAGTCACGCAAGTCTGTGGGTTTGAAAAAGTAGCCAGGTCGGGAAAACTACACACGAAATTCCTTAAATAAGTCCCGAAGGTTAAAACGACAACCTGTGATAATGTGGTTTATGGGGAGCTGGGCAGACGCACACACTCAGCGTTGTAGTTAAAGAGAATTCGAGGCTTCTGGGGGAGGCTGCCACAAGGGAAAGGAACTCAACTCAGCGACTGCTTACTTAATTGATGCAAGTCTGGTGTGTACGTGTCACCATGGATATTCTAGATCTTATCACTGGCTCACACCAAAACACGGGACCGTCAGCTGAAAGGCCGGTTCGCACAAGAGCGCGTGATCTATGAGCAGAGTTCAAACGGGAACTCGAGCCGGGAAAAGTTCCTGCTGTACAGAAACCAAATGTACAGAGGGACCATCTGTAACCTCGGCTCGATGAACAGCAGAGGAAGATTTAAAGGGCCGGACAGGAAGCAAACGCACTGGAGGAAGAAATAATGACTTTAACAGAAAAGTACTTGGCGAGGAAAGGACTTCTCAAACCACCCTTCTATCTTGAAATGGATTTTGCCATTAAAGTCAGACAGGCCACAAGTTATTGGTAGCTTTGAAGCCTTTCCACCTTTGTTTTAAGGACTTTATATTGTATTTTACAGCCGCCAGACGCCTTCGCTCTGTTATGATGGTACCGCGTGTCTCGTTTGGTCTCCGCACCATGTAATAAAACATGTGACAAATGGCTGGCAGGAGGCAAAAGGTTCCTTACAATGGCCTTTTCTCTAAAAGCTGTTACTCAGCTAATAACGGGGCCTAATTAACTCGAGTATCAGAAGACGAATCGTCGGCCGCGAACAACAAAAACATGATTTTACGCGCACATAAATCAAAATCTACTATTTGGGACAAACTGCATTTCTCTATAGAGAAACTCACCACAAATCCATCAGATATTACACCGGACCACTATCTTTCATCGGCTCTGCATATTGACAATATCATCAAGACAATGGAAAGAGGCACAGATCTGTTGTCACTCCATTAGTCATGAAAATTATGAGGAATTCATTAGTGTTCTCTCATTCGGAGCAACGTTCAGACATATGGTCTGCTGCTAATGACAAAGACCATAACGAACTTCAACCAGTCCCCCCCCCCGTCCTCACCTGATGAAGGTCTTGAAGGCAGCACTCTGAGGGTTGATGCACAGCGGCACCCGTTTTCCCTGCTGGTGCTCCGTGATGAAGCGATGGATTAACTCTGACGTTGGAAGAGAAAAAAGAAAAAGAAGCGTCATGGGCACAGTAACACAAAAAAAAAATCAAGGTGGTAAATGTGCCACAGGGAGACACTGGAATAAAGAGCAGTTCTTCTCTGAGACCCAGGTCACTGTTGACAAATGTTCAGCTACTTTTCTCTTTTTTTTAAGCTGGTTCCGTGTCTTGCCCAAGGACACTTTGGCACGTGGACAGGAGGACCCGGGGATCGAACCGCCAACCCTGCGATCGGCGGAGAACCCACTCTAGCACCTGAGCGACGGCCGCCCCTCTCCTGGAAGTGAACGCACCACCTGAAGCCTTTTTCCTGCGCCGCTGTTTGTTTATCTGACGGGTCCGTGAGCGTCTGGGCCTTTTTTACCCCCTTTGAGAACAAGCATCTATCTGACTCCATTCCAGGATGATCTCTACTGTATCTCTCCTCATAAATGCTCACACGTCACATCCAAAGTGTGACCCCACAGCACCTGCACCATGATGCACCTGGAGGTCGGGCGGGAGGCTGAGACACAGGACTGAGGAGCCGCCGTGATCCGACATCTCCCACTGACTCCCGCAGCTGTGGACGGCAGATAGTGTCAGCGTCACTCCGATTCCTTTACAGATCAACGCAGACCGATTTACTGATTGATCCTTCCTGCTTTAAACCTGATAAATGATCCATTTTTCAAACGCTGGTTTAGACGCCTCCACTGGCTGCAGAGGTTTGTTTCCATTTGAAGCTTTATCCCCTCGTTGCTGTGCATTTGCTCCGTGTCTTTAGTTTGCTCTTGTTGATAAAATCACCGCGGAGGCAGCAGACCGACGTTGCTCCAGAAACAGACCTGGTTCTGAGACTCTGTTCTCAGACCCATTTTCCACCAAGAAAAACCAACAGTTCACTCTGTGCTGCCGTGTTCGAACGAACCTCCCCCCTGTTCGCACCTCTCGTCCTAACACACAGTGATCAGGCCCTTAGTCCTAATCGAAATGATGACTATGCGATTGCAATGTTAGTAAACAAACTTATTATAGGTTGAGATATAAGTATAAGTGACTGGAGACACAATTACAACAACATTACACAGGTTAAAAGAAACAAAATCCAAATAGTCGTCGTACCTTTTCCCTGCCACACAGACAGCAGACTGTTCTCGTAGCTGTGGCTGAATGGCCGCTCAGCTACCGGCTCAAAGTCCCGGGTGTAAACTCTGCCGCTGGGAACGGAGTAGCAGCACTGACACATACAGGTGTGGTAACGCAGACGCCCTTCGTCCAGGTAAGGGTGGGAGAGGGCGTCGCTGCCGGAAATCCTTTTAGCCTGGGGAAGAAAAACACCGAGCGGTTGGAAAGAGCTGCTAACACGCGCACTGATCCAGAAACAGGAACGAGTTCATTACATCCACAACTTTAAGACTGAATAAAGCTTCATGTGCACTCAACCATCCTACTAACAAGTATTGTGTGTGTGTGTGTGTGTATCACAGCCTGATATATCTTATTCCCCTGAGCCACACAGCTCCTCTGTTTTCCACACTGTAGTTTATCTCGACTCCCACACACACACACACACACACACACACACACACACACAGTCCTGCCGCCCCAAATACTCACTACAGCACCAAATGTCCACCACTGAAAAGAGACCCCAACACATGCACTGTTTCCTCCTCGTAGCAGCTTCCATCTGTTTCATGAAATGACTGAAACGGTTTTAAAAATGAAAATTGAATATATTTGTGATTTACGTGTCCAGTGGGAACCGATGGGCTCGGAGCTGAGACCCAAAGACGGAGGAGGGAAGGTGCTGAGGGACGGACTAACACACTTTGGTCTGGATGAGATTTACATCAGACTTTTCCTTCGAGATTGGAATGTGTTCTGCGTGCATTTACACTGGCTTTTCCCGATCCAGGTACGATATCTATGTACATGTCACCTATTAATGCCAGGCGGAGACGGTTGTCTCGTGTTTTTACCCCTAAAGACTAACGGATTAAGAATGTTTATACAGATGCGGACCTTTATCCACTACATCCGCGATTACACTGCAAGTTCACGGTGTAGAAAATATAACCTCAGGGGATCACGATCTAGACTCGTCTCAAGGACAAATAAAGCAAACAGGAGGCACCTGAACACAATGCGAAGGGTCTGAATATTCCTGTGAAGGCGAGATCTAACAAAAATGTCTAAAAACACGTTTGCACTGCATCACTATGGGTTGAGCAAAAACAGCAATTTATCTATTTAGTAATTGTATCTATTTATTCACAATCAAGTGTGCAAAAAGTGAACACTTTCTGAAGCTACTGCGGAAACAAAGCTGAACACTAACAGGACAAGCAGCTTAGATGATGAATGGATGAGAGGTGCAGAGTGCGCTCGGTATAATTAAGTCCCGCGCGCTGCGATTGTCTAAAGACGCGACTTCAGTTTCATCCGCTCGTGGCGTCTCCCTCGCCGGAGATCAACATCAAACGCCAACGCTGCTGCATATGATCAGCGCTGACAAAAGCCGGGGCTGCGTTAGCGTACGTCGTCTGAACTCACCGGATCAAAGACCAGCATCCGACAGAGCAGGTGCACCGCCTCGTGTGTGGCTCCGTCAGACAGCATGTAGAGCACCGACAGCGACGGCTGGGGAGGAAAAATAAAGAGCCGGCTCCGTCAGTCTCCCGGAAAACCTGCTACTCTACCGAACAGTCAAATATACACAAGACAATCCATCGGTCTCATCCAATGACACGCTGTCATCGGTGCAGCTCTTTTCATTTCAACTTGTTACCCAAGAGAAGACGTGGAGGACGGGAGACCTGTGCAGAATTTAGAAGGTCTAAAATGTATTAGCTGAACATAACAAGATGTAATAATTAATGCGATTCACTATTTTGGAAGAGCGAGTCAAACTGGAAAAGGTTTGACAGGTTAACAGGTTACGGCAGCATGTGGTTTCTGCAGAGTCTCTTCTGTGGGAGATTTTGATATAAAAAGGAGTGAGAACAGAAACTCGTGTGTTGATGTTGGTGGTGGATCCAGTGTGAGCAGACCACACAGTCACGTACCGGTTTGTGCGGCCCCCTCAGGATGTGGGCTCTGGCTCCTTCACAGGCCGATGCCAGGGCCGACAGAGGAGGAGTTCCCAGCAGGTCTGTGATCAGATCGAGCTGGTAGGAAGGAAAGCGAGACAGAAACCGTGTCAAAGAAGGCAGCCGCTGTATGGCAGAAATCTGGGCTCTTATTCGGTAGAACGGACTTCTAAATGTGCTGTGGGATCAAAACTCGGTGCAGAGCGCAAACCACGAACTGACTGACACCACTGGTTTCTCTCTCTGATAAAAGCAAAACAAGGTCTCTTACACAAAACAAACGAGATGAAAACAAACACGACACATGACGTGTTTGTTTTTAAGTGCATTATCAGCGAGACCCGGGAATTAAATTAAATTGTGATCACTCACTGTAGACCCCCAATTAAATATAGGACTGTATATGAAGAATAGCTACGAATATGATGAAATACACCCATGGTCAACATCGCTATAATGTTCAGTTATAACAAATCCTGTCCATTCGATACAGTTTGATTTGCTTTTAGCCAAAATCCCAAGAATGAAGCCGAAAGCTCCACATTAAAGAACCAGCTGCAACAACAGTCAGTGCACCCATCGTTCATGAGATTCCCTACTCTTATTTTGTTGACATTTTGTGTGTCCGCCTTTATTCCTGATGACAGATTCGATCCTCCTGGACCCGGATGAGACCAGTCCAACACAGATCTGTAGAGAGACGTTCCGCTGTTCTTCACAGATGATTCTTTTCAGCTGCTCTTTGCTGGAGGGGTTTTTTTGCTCTAACTTCTGCTTTAAAATACTTCAAAGGTGCTTATATTGGGTTCAGGTCAGGGGACAGACTTGTCCAGGTCATAGTTTTCACTTTTTTCTCCTGTAAAAACTCCTGTGTGAATTTTGCAGTGGGTTTGGGATCATTGTCATGTTGGGAAATTCTTCTCCTGCTGAGCTTCTTGAGACTGGGAGTCATCTTTTCAGTCAGTATTTGGGTTCAAACCTGCTTTCATCCTGCCATCCATGAAAGTCAACTCCCCTCCACCTCTTGCTCTCATGCAGCCCCATATCAGCAAACTCCCACCTCCAAGTTTCACAGTCAGCACTGTGGTGGTCCTGGCCAGGTCCAAACAGAACATGCTGGACCCATCTGATCCAAACAAATTTATGATGGTTTCATTTGACCAGAGAATGTGCTGCCAACATTCATCAGGCTTCTTTTCTTGTTTAATCTGCAGTTTTGTGAGCAACGGTTTTCTTCTCGGACGCCGTCCGTAGAGGCTGACGTCCTGTCACGTCCTTCACACTGATCAGTCACCGAAACTCCAGTTTCCACAGATGATCCTTGTGCCAAGTCAGGAGCACTTACCCTGTTTTTCTGTGCGAGGTTGTGTAAATAGTGAATTGCGTGTGGCGTCATATTTTCGAGGACGGACACCGCGCCTGCTGTTATTGGTGCCACGGCTCTTCCTGTGTGCAACCACATGTTCCCAGTGGATTGTTTTGTGAAGTAAATCCCTTATTTTTACTGTTTACCTCATGATTATCACTATGAAACAAAAAATAACTGCTGCTGTGATAACTTTCCAGAAGTGGAAAATCTTGTGTCATAATATTATAAACCACTGTGTAGTTTTTTTAATTTTTGATAAACCTTAAAAACCCACACGGCTGTTTTCAATCTAAACGCCTTACTTTAGTTCCAGGGTTGATTAAAGGGCAGTGACAGGTGAAGTAGTGTTGGACTTATCAACAGAAAAAAATACAACTAAATTTTGGATTATTGGTCAAAGATTTAAGTCATTTCTCAGGCAAAAATGCAAAATATTCTCTGGTTCCAGCTTCACTACTGTGAGGATTTGCTGCTTTTCTGTTTTATATCACCGTAAACTGAACATTTCGGGTTTCCAGCTTTTTGGCCAAAACACGACATTTGACATTTTATAAAATAAACGATTAACCAGAAATACGATCAAAAGGTTTTAAAAGTTACTAGTTCCACCGCTTAACACAACGTTTACATTTCAAAATGCCCCACACCCCAGCATTTGAACCTTCAGTCCACTCCGACACACACGCAGTTATATCAAGGGTTAAGTAGTATTAAGCCTCTGCAGTGGATTGTTGGGCATAGATGACCTGTTAATGGGTGCTGACATTAACCTCTCTCTGGAGCCGTTTACATGTCTGTATTTCTTCGTCTCATTATGGTGAAATGCTGTTAAATCGCACCGCTTCATAAAAACAGACGCCGGTCTTTCCCTTCAGAGCCGGTCCTGGTGTTTAGACTGATTTTTGCGCATGCTGAGATAAAACCCTCCAATGAACCCAAAGAGGAATTATTTTTGTATAAACCTCCATTCATCCAGTATGAGCTTCATTTTCCAGCAACACCCTGCTCAAGGACCCAACAGGCAGAGATAAGAAATGACCTTGGAGCATCGGAGTCACAGTCAGGTGAAGCGTCACCTGGTCTCACCTGCTGAATCGGACTCTGAGCCTGGAAGAGGATACGTCTTCCCAGCAGCTCTGCGAAGATGCAGCCCACTGACCACACGTCGATGGCCGAGCCGTAGTGCCGGCAGCCCATCAGCACCTCGGGCGCTCTGTAGTACTGAGTCACCACCTCCTGGGTCATGTGACGTGACGGGTCGGGCTCCTCCACGCGCGCCAACCCGAAATCACAAATCTAAACCACAGACAAAATGAAGTTGGTTTGTTTCGGTACAAAATGAGAGAATAACGATTGCTTTCTTCAATTCTTCAATCATTTACTACAGGTTTCAGAAGTGTTGTGAAGTAAAAGATGCTTTTAGGGTCAAATTAAACGTGTCCTTAACCAATATCTGACAGAAACAAAGCACAATGCTTCTGGCATCCTGTTTGGATCGTGATCACATTGTGTTTTTCATCCCAATGACTTCTCGAAGTGGGATTTGGGTTTTTTTAAAAAGGGAAGAGTTTTTAAAAAAAGCAGAAAGGCAAATTTGAGGTTTACCTTGAGCAGACAGTTGCTGTTGACCAGCAGGTTTCCAGGTTTGATGTCCCTGTGCAGGATCCCAGCAGAGTGGAGGTACTTCAAACCTGAACCAGACAACAACCATCACATGTCTTCCTTTTCCTGCGCTCTCAGGTCACGTAGGCCTAAAGGTTTATCTCGATAGGCTGTGCAGCTTTTTAAATGTTAACGCATGTGATTCGAATCCTGACAAGACATTTTGCCACAATATTCTGTAGATCTGCTACTGTTACAATGAAAGGACATTTTAAATTTGGCAGACTCAACACAGCAAAAAGCAGTACACACTGAGTAAAACCTCAATAGAAAAATCTCTGAAGAATCAGGAATGTTGCTCACAGCCAGGAAAATTTCATACTTGTTCATCAAAACACAAAATGCTGTTATATCTAATCCACCATCTAGTTAGCTACCACTCCTCTCCCAGTAAACTGGAACTAGTCGCTCACCTCGGAGGATCTGATAGAGGAAGACCTTGATGTGGTCGGTGGTGAGAGGCTGAGGAGACACGATCACTTTGTGGAGGTCGCTCTGCATCAGTTCTGTTATCACGTAGCTGCGGGGCGGTTTGCTGTCAAGGAAAAAGAGCTCGCACGCGGCCTGACCTCCGCCTACACGAACATGATGCATCTCCGAGCACAGGTCTCATTTTAGTACGAGGACACAGTTGCTTAACAACAAGTGTCAACAAAACATGAAAAAAAAGGAAAAAAAAGACAGTCAACTACCAATATTAAATATTCACCAGTGGCCAGCCTCACATCTGCAGTGATGAGCTGGATTTAGAGACCAGAAGCTAAATTAGGTGAATAAAAAAGGAGGACATAAGGGACAGCTAATGAAGAGAAACTAGGACGGGGGGCGAGAGGAAGTAAACGTATGTGAAAAGTGAGGAGGTTTGCTGGAAAAGGCAGGGAGCGCTGTACTATGTATGTGGTCGGTAATATTAAACAAACTGTTCAGCTGTGCACCGAGGCATGGTTCTGACCTCTGGTCAGTTGGTTTGGGTTTTTTTTTTTTTTAAACAAGGATACATCTCCTCAAAGCAGTCGATTTGTGGAGGCTGCAAAATATCCAGAGCTGACAGGACCTGTTTGGACAGAAAAAGACAGAAGAACAGAAGGAAAAAAAATGAGTTCTCCGCCTTTTTTTAATCTTCTCATGAAACTTCTTTGATCCCTCGTCCGATCTACAACAAACACCACGTTTCCCCTTTGTCCAGTCATTACGTTGTCATGTTTGAAGAAGCACAGCATCCTCAGCTCTCTGAAGACCCTCTTACAGGAGACCAGGTTCTGGAAGACATTAGGCATCTTCTTCAAAGCCACCTTTCGACCATCACGGGGATCGGTCACCGACCTGTAAGACATTGAGAATCACGGGTAGTTCGGACACGCCTTCCCGTTGAGAGAAATATCTTCCCGTCAGAGCTCGGGCTAGTTTGGGGACATGGTTTAGCAGAGCGGGTGATTTAACTATGAAAACACGCTGAGAGCTCTCCTCTAGCGCCACGTGCTTCAAGTTAAAATGCAGCAGGGCACCAATACTTCATCAGTAAGTCAATCCGACAGGAACCTGCTCCGACACTCTTCTGATTTCGATGAATTATTTGAGGTATTTTCAAGCCAACGTGCTTGTTCCAGCGCCTCACATGTGAGGATAGGATGCGTCACTTTTTCTGATACGATGACGTTAATATATATCGTGAATATATTTGGGTTCTGGACAAAACAAGTCATTTTTCAGATGTCGCCTTTGGCTCTGGGAACCCTGGAAGGGCATTTTCACAGTTTTCTGACATTTTTTAAATCGATTGTGAAAATAAAAATCGGCAAATTAGTCAACGATGAAAATAATCATTAGGTGGAGTCCTAAGATGTAGAGATGAAGACGGGACATTTTTGTAACGGTTTCCGTTTGTCCATTGTATTACACAACACATCCATTTAATTGATTGTCATCATTTTTCTGAGCATGTGTAAGTGTTTGAGTATCCAGGTGGGTACATGTTTCTGATCATGCCAGTGCTCCTGCAAAGAGAGCAGGAATAAAACTACTTTCAGAGATTTTATTTACACTTTGAGTTTGAACATCGGTCACATACAGTCTACGATCACAGGAAGCCTCCCGCTCACTTATATTTATGTCCAAGTTATGTTACAGTTGTAGTGGACGTGTAGACCTGTCGTCCACTAAAGTTACAAAACCTACAAAAACACGACTGCACGCAGAAGGATTCAATGCAGTTTGATTAAAACAATTCACCGTCTGTCTTCACCTGAGCTTCTGGTGAACCCTAAAGCCTGATGATGATGATGATGATGGTGCCATCTTGTCTGATGAAACAACCCTCTCATTTAACTGCATAAATCCTTGAGTCTCTATCAGAATTGCTTCCTTTTCTCTCTCTCTTTTTTTAGTTTAACTTGCAGTTTGAGAGTGCAGATCGGTTTGAAGGAGCTGAACTTTAGTTTGCCGGGCTACAATAATACCATTTAGGCAGAAACATACGAGGAGGCACGGTGATTTGTCTCAAGATAGTTTGGAGGACCCTGCAGAAAAGAAGGGGAAGCCATGGCTGCCCGGGAGGCGAGGAAACACTCGGAAACACAATGAAGACACCACGGTACGCTTTTGGGTGATGGTCGGCAGGACTGCGGAGTCTGCGTTATCAATAGTTAAAACACGCAGAGCACTGGCAATGCCCTCGGTGATGTTCTCTTACCACACGACACCAAATGCGCCATAACCGATGGGGCGATCCGGCTCCATCTCCGCAGGGCTGGGCACCTCGCTGGCCGGGTTGCTGTAGGGCTGAGGCACCGCCGCTCCGCCGCCGGTGCTTCCTCCGAGAGCTGTCGGGTGACGAGGGGTCCCGGCCGGGGCAGTGGGTCCGGTCAGGCACGGTGTGGCGCTGAGGCCCGTGGAGGGGGCTCCGCAGGAGGAGTTGACACAGAAATACTTGTGGCCCAGCTCAGAGCCCGGAAACAAGTCTCCACAAACGGTCTGCCGGCCTGCGCCGTGAAATGCCATCCTCCTACCACCGAAACCCGGAACAGTCCACTTTGTCTGAGCGGCACCGAGCGGCTGCTGCTGCTGCTGCTGCTGCCCGGCTAGGCGCGGAGGAAACACGGCTCCTCACTCAGCATGACCCATTATTTTTCCTGTGGGTGCATACAGGGGAGACTGAGCACGATGCGTTAACACTGTAGATGTAAACAACCGAGCTCGGTGCCAAGGCGGAGAAAGGCAGAGGGACTGCGCGTTACCGCTGCAGCCGGACCGAGGCTCGACTATTCCGCTAAAACGTACAACTAAACACTTGAAAAGTCTGAAGCATGCTGGTCGAAGCGCGGCTACATACGCGTCCCGGCCGTGGCGTTCGCGGCCACCGACAAACCACCGGCTCATACACTTTAACCAGCGAGATGAGTTACCTTTGTGTGTGGCGCTCACCTGGTTAGCGGAGCTGCTCGGTTAACTCTGCCAAGTGTCCAGTTAGCTAGCGACCGTCAGCGACGACTCCAAAATGTGAACAAATGGACGTTAAACCCGACGATAAGCTCAGCGGCTCAAGCTGCAGTGGATCCCCCACTAATACAAGCAAACGCCTCGACGTTATCGTCTTTCATTTTAAAATTATTAATGTTTAAAAAAAAAAAAAAAAAATCCTCGCTCCAAGCTAGCTCTCTTGCTAACCAGCTGTTCCAGCTAACGGGTTAACGCATTGGTGTCTGTGACCCACATAACCGCCATCGGTCGTTTACAGTGACCTACATATTTTAGAAAGAAAGCCTTCCGCCGATAAATTAGTTTAACCGACGCACAAACCGAGCGCAGCTAAACCAATGATGGCACGGCACAAAAACAGACTTTAAAAAGCCGACTTCGACGCCCGTCGCCGGAGCTCCTGCCCCGGCTCCTGGACCTAGCCAGATCGTTAGCTACCGGCTAGCTGGCCATCGCGTCGTAACTCCCGCCGCAGGAGCGTCCCATAAAGGCAGTTTGTCGCGTTTTCTGGATGGAGTCTCATCCAACAGGCCCTTTAAATTCGCCGTTAACGTCAGCCAGGTGGACTTCTGGTCGCCTTTACAGCGGCGGCTACAGCTAGCGGGCTAGCCTGTGGAGTAGGAGGAGCTGGCGGAGCCGGGTGGGGGAGGGTCGAGGCTCTTCGCTCCGCTGTAAACAAAGCTAACGGTCGGTAGCCGTGGTGCCGCGGACCACCTCCGGAGGAGACACGGACCCGCGGTGGGAGAAACGCTCGGAGCTTTTACTTAAGTAGAAGCAGCAACAAAAACAAAAAACACGCAGTTACAAGTGAAGGCCTGCATTCAAAAAGTTAACGGACGGGATAAAGCTCCCGACTGTACATGTCAGTTCCAGTATTTACTCAGAAACCGATAAGCAAGACAGGATCACCAGCCCCGGACCCCCAGGGACCCCCAGAACCACAGGTTTACTTCATATAATTCGAGGGGCCCTCCATCCTCCACCATGGGGCCCGGGTCCTGTAGAGGGACTCCTCTTGGTCTATAGTCTCTTCTTTGTTGCTGCTTCCATGTTTTTCTGTGTGTCAAGTAATTAACACTCTGAAAACCTTGTTGTTCCATCCCGGCAGAACTGCAAGGCTGAGGCCGGCAATTGTTTTCATCATCAATACACCTGGCAATGATTTTCCCTAATAATCGATTGATTGTTGAGGGAATGAAATGTCAGAAAACCGTGAAAAAACAACACATTAACATATTCAGACATGTCTTGTTTTGTCAGGACAAAAACCCAAAGATGTTGAGTTTTCTGTCACAGGAAACAGGGAAAACTGGCAAATATTCACATTCTAGAAGCTGGTACCAGTGAATTTTTTCTTTTTAAAAATCACTCAAAGGATTAATCAGTTTTTCAAAGTTGGTGCCGATTGAATTTCTGTCAATCAGCTATTCCATCAGTCAACTTATCGTTCGAGCTCCGGTATCGTTCGCTGGCTGGTTTCTGAGGAAACTCTGAAACTGACATGTACAGTTGGGGGTCAACGGGGGCCCCAACGACAAATGGGCCCCTGGGGAGTTGCCCTCTTTGCCCATTAAAAGTATGAAAAGAAGAAATACTCATTAGGAAGCAGAATGCCCCCCCCGTCATTGTAATGCTACAGTATCACCTGATATATTATCCAATTATTATTACTACACCATTACTATCTCTGTTGTAGTCCGTTGAGGTGGAGCTAACTTCTATTTGGTAGTTTAACAACGTATCATTTTAGAGACTCGTGTCCATTTATTGTTATTATTTTTCAATACACAGCCCAAGTTTACGTCAAGGGACTCGCCAACCTGTACGGCATCGGACACCCTCTGTCCTCAGACCCTCAAGTCAGACGAGAGAAACTGGGAAAAGCGGAAGAAAACTTCAGGAGGAGCGACAGAGGAGAGATCCCTCCTCCAGGATGGACAGACCACTCAGGTTTTCTATGTAGAGTTTTAATCTGAAAAGTAACTAGCAACTAAAGCTGTCAGATACTGTAAATGTAGTGGGAGCAAAAAGTACAATATTTCCCTCTGAAATGTAGTGAAGTTGAAGTATAAAGTAGATTAAAATGGAAACACCTAAGTGAAGTGTATCAAAAGTATGCTGAAGTACACGTACTTAGTTACTTTCCACCAGCGCCATGTTGGACAAAAGTGCACAATCACTCGGACACCCATGAAGATCGCTTCATCTTAAATCCACACATGCATTTTACTGCCTTTTAATACAGTAATAACGAGGCGCTATGCACTATGCATCAAGTACAATCAATATGCACAGCCACAGAAAATGTGTCACCAAGGTAGCTACAAATCACATGGCAATTTACCTTTTCAAGAATTACAAATCAGCATCCAGAGTAAGAACAAAGATTAAGCAAAGATGAAGCAGAGAAATTAGCACATTCAATGTCCATGGGGAATATACACAAACAACTATTAGTTTGCCTTTATCAGCTCTACGTAAGTGTATATACATGATGGCCCATCTGAAACACTTGTTCCCCGAGTCCCGTCAGGAGGTGTCCCTGCTCCGAAGGACCTGACAAAGGCAAACTGGAAACTGTTTTGTAATAAATTAGGGGAGAAACCGAGATAAGTCGCGTTACTGAGGTCGTTACGTCAATTTCCTCATCATAAACAAACACTGATATAATGGAATATAAAAGATGTAAAAACAGCAACAGCTTTTCAAAACCATGACAGGCTGTGCAAGTCGGTTAAAAATTAAAACAACTAAATGATGGTAAATAGAAACAGTTAATTGCTGAAGCCATATGAATAAAAATGCACATTAATTTTCCTCCTTGATGAATGAGGAGAGGTTTCCTTATCGTCTGATCCACCCTCTGTTCCCTGGCTTTGACTCATCTGGTACAGTATGTCACACGTACGTGTGTCCCTCAGTGTTGGAGGCAGGTCAGCTGTTCAACAGGGCTGATGGAGCCGGGCTTGTTCTCTCCCTGAAACCGCGGGCGACACGGAGGGCGAGGGGCGATTTTGACGGCCGGTTCTCCCGGTCGTCGTCCAGTCTGTTAAGGAATAATCTGGAACGAGAAAACAAAAGCTGTTCACGTCGACCCGTCAAACAGTTCAAGCTTCTTTAAGCCGATGCTGGGGGATTTTTTTCGGTTTAATTGACTGTGTGGCCGAACATTCATTGACACAGTGGTGCCCAATCTAGGGACTGGGACCCACCACAGGCTCCCATGATAAGACTGATGGGCCACAGGATGATGAAACAGAGAAAAAGAAAGAAAAAAAAACGAATTTCTCTCACAACATTGGGATTCATTTATTTTTCACTAAACATTTATTAGGCATAATAGCACCATTAAAAGTATGGTGAATCAGTAGTTCCTGTTTGCAGTGTACTCATGAATGTTTCGAGGGCGACCGGATTACAGGGCGCGTCTTTGATCGATGACCTCTGAGCAGATTTCTGGACGTTTATTGAGAACCTCCGTTTTAAGGGGTCACGAGCCAAAAAGGGTCAGGAACCACTGCATTAAATCACCATCAAATAACAGTGAGCTATAGTAGAGGTGAACACACTGGTTCAGAGGGGCTTAAACCTCTGGAGAACGACGAGTGTTGAAATCTAATGATGGTGAATGATGGCAGCTAAGTGCACTGGCATCATATTTGCCTGTATTTTGGCAAACTGTGGTGAAAATATGTTTAAATATGTTGAGACAGTGAAGAAGTTTTTGGTTTCTATGACTGTTTTTATGAAATTTTATTCAGCCACAGGAATCTGTTGTCACTGGCACAAACCCAAGCTGATGACAAAAGAGGAAGCCGACAACCTCTGGAGGGCAGGTACAGAGTTTTTCAAGTCTACCTTAATGCAACATCTGCCAGCTGTAATCATTCGTCCCGTCCATACAGGCCGTGAGGAGATCTGTTTGCTACAAACCCCTCGCATTCATGAATTTCAGCCAAGGCCAATAAGAGGCTAGATTCTCCTGACAAATCACGCAGGGATCGTCTCTTCTTCCTGTCGGTGGTAGTTGCCAGAAATAAACCTGCACACCGCCACCAGGACCTGTTCTTCCACTACAGCTCACTGAGGAAGTCCTCGGAAACAAAGCGGGGCAATTGTGCACTAGCCCTGATTTAGCTGAGGGCCTGTCACCGCGGGAAACGTCCATCTCACGCGCGGCTGACAGAACAGGCACCTACAGTGGGAGCGTGTTGGATTCTTAAGCGCTTCCATAACGCGGGTGACCCGACAAAGTACTAAAGCCCGCTAACAACGTGGTCTCATAAGGGAGGGATCCCTTCAGGGCCAGTATGGAGAGGAGACCTGATGACGGCGAGCATGTGGCGTTTGAGTATTCGTACGTGAGAAAAAAGACAGAGGAAAAACAGATGAATGGTTTTCACACCTGGTTTGGCTTCCGTCTTCCAGTCCTCTCCTCCATGTGTCCTCGTTTACCTCTGCCCCCGTTTACCCGACTCCCCTGCCTCCGTTCCCACCCGTCCCACCCCCAGCTCCCCCCTCGCCCTCCCAGCGTGCTAGCTGTGAGGCTGGGGGGCGATACTGGAGCAGTCAGTTACCAGCAGTCCCACCGTGCTAGCACTGGACACAGTGACAGCCACGCTGGTGGTGCCCACGGGGCCCGTGCTCGTCGGGTCGGGGCTGGGGACGCCCTGGTTGGCGTGTGTGCCCATGTGACCCTGGAGCTGCGTGGCCGTCTTACACTGCACCCCGCACAGCTGGCAGAGCAGCACCCCGCCGGCCCCCGTCCCACCGAAACCCCCCCGCGCCCCGCCGCTCTCCTTCCACTCCTGGCCGTGGTGCTTCTGAGCGTGGACACGCAGGTAGGTGAGGGTGGTGAAGCCTGGAAAACACAGATAACACCTCTTGAATATATATCTTTTGAAGTTGTTTCGCCACGTTTTGCCCATTTTAGTACAGAAATATCGTAATGTACTGTGAATTATTATTTTGCTTTATTTTCCAAATATTGCAGAACCATGTGTCCGGTGATATCAGCTGTTATCGTGGCCAGGTATTGTGACAGTATTGCATTGTGAGTTATCCTGTGATGCGGGTGAACTGGATCAGGATGATCTTGGGGTACTGACCATTGGAGCCGTGCTGGCACAGCGCTGACTGTTTTTCCACTGTACAGCAAAGCAAAGCAAAGGGTGTTGACGTCACCTGCAGCTCTTCATCTAACAGCTCACTCTGACTCTTTCTGATGGCCCTTTTCCTGCCTGCAATACTAAAACCGATCCACTGACCACATGCAGTACTTACTAGGACCTGTTGTTATTGAATTATAGCACCGCTTATAGCACTCGCCTAAAGCCTCATCCCGTTGGTTCGCCTGTGGAATCCTTTTAATAGGTTCGCAGCAGTTGCAGGAAATGGCGGGTTTGCGTCGGCAGGGCCTTAAAACTTACGCTTAACAGCTGATACAGCCGCGAAGTGGTTAGTAAACAGCAACGTAAGGCTGATATCTGAAAGATACGAACTCCAAACCACGGAGATTCAGGTGGAAGCTGCAGAAGTACTGGATGGAGAGAGACTTCTAAAAGTTTCTCTCTAGTCTCCAGAACAGACACACGCGGGTGGAGCCTTTTGTTTAGCGCGAGACACGGCTTCGGTTTAGAGGGACCGCCGCGGTCCTGCTCGGTGTGACTATCCTCCGCCGCGAGCGGACCAAACCGGGCCGGAAGGCTCAGAATCTAAACAGTTATCTTGTGATGTCGCTGCGACCTACTGCGGTTGCAGAGGTGACAGGCGTGGTGCTGCGACTGGTTGTGGACCCTCATGTGGTCGGTGATGTAAGCAGCAGACAGCAGCTTCCCGCAGATGTGGCACGGCACCTTCTCCTCGTGACGGATCAGATGAGCGCGGAGACGATCCCGCGTGGCAAACGCTGACGTGCACGTCTGCGGAGAACAAGAAGACACGCATGGCTGCATATAGAGCGGCAAGAAGCAAGAAACACACACGGACGGTCAGAAAGGCAGGAATGGAGTCAAAATTAGACCACGTGAGAAAAAAAGAAAACAACTAGGGGCAATATGGATCAATTCATTATATGGGTAATCTTTGAATCCGATTAATCATGGTGGAGTCAATATACTGAAAATTCTGATGGATATAATATAAAGAAATAGACTAAATTATGCTGATGGGGACGTCTGTTTCTGGCTGATCCAGTAAATTAAATACCTGAAAATCAAAGTACTGAATCACATTAAGGCACAAGATCCTGTAAATATAAAACTGCCATAAAGCAGATCAGCTTATCGATTTGATGATCTGACGGTGGAGCTATTTAGTCATATTGCCCAATCAAAAACACCAATCAATCACCCAATCTGCCGATTTGTTTTTCATCAAAAATACATCAGGTCCGTCATCATCATCATCATCATCATCATCAATATTCAGTGTCTACACGATTCACAAACCCATATTGGTTGAACTCCAGTAAACAGACAGATGAAGACGTTACCGTGCACTTGAACGGTCTCTCTGTAGAGTGCACCTGGCGAACGTGACTGTTGAGGTGGTCCGGTCTGGAAATACAGAAATTCACAACAAAATATTTCACCTCCAGACTAGACTACCTTCACAAACTTTTGAAAAGGTTGGACTTTGGCAAAACTGCGGCAGAAAGAAATGCAACAGCAAAGGTGATATCGTCTCCCGGTCGGCAGGTTTACGAAGCCTCACTCAACTGTTGAGTGAGGCAGCGGAGGAGACCCGGTGCCAGGTATAATAAAATATAGCTTATACCTGGAGAAGGCCTTGGCGCAGTGCGGACAGACGTAAGGTTTCTCCACACCCCCTTGGTGTGAGCGCACGTGATAACTCATCCTGTCTTTCCTCTTGAAGCGCTGCTGGCAGATGGGGCAGGAGTAGGGCTTCTCGTCCGAGTGGGACAGCCGGTGACGGTTGAGGTGGTAGACGTCTCTGAAGGCCTTTCCACAGGCCTCACAGGCGTGATTCTTCCTCACCTGGTTAGTGTTGGGATTGGGATTGGGATTTGGAGTCTGGGGGGAAAAAGCGGAGAGGTTACGAAGCTTTGTCCGGATGAGACGGGACACAGCTGCTGGCGGTTCTAGAAGGTATCTGACAGATAACAGGCTAAAACAGCATCCGAGAGCATCCTCTGTTGCCAGACTTCAAAATCGAGAGCAAAGCACAACGTCAGAGGTCAACACAATGTTCCCTTTGTTTTTTTAAGACGTTAGTAACCTGTTTGGAATGAGATTTCTCTGAACTTGATTTAGCACACAGGGCGCGTACGTGCCAGGGACGTCCCGAGAACTGGCCTGATGTCAAACATGACAAGTGGAATGGCGGAGACAGGACTTGTGGAGGGGGGGCATGTTACAGACGACTAAAAGCCAGGCATCCGGGTCTGTACACAGACTTCGGGCTGAGTGCGTTTCAATTGTTGACTTTATATTAACACTTTATATTGCACTCTTTGTTATGTTATTAGCCGTTTCATTTGTGTGGGCTACATGCCACCGTTGTCCCTGGAATGTTTTTACGTTTTTGTTTTTTTTTAATTAATGAGTTTATATGGAAATTAATTCATTTCTTTTGTCATTATATCACGTTTGTTATTGAGAATCATGGAATTTCAATGCTGTTGGTACCGACTACCAGATTTATGATATTGTGACATCCCTAATATGTGCACACGTAGTTAGTTAAACCAAAGATATGACAAAAATCGAAGCCCTGAAACAATAAACCAAAGTAATGATTTCCTGAGCGAATACAAAGGCTTTTTCTGATTCAGATTCAAGCCCAACGTTTGCTCCAGGAATGACAGTTGTCAAAAAACACCCAGGTGCGGCCCGGTCAAACCCCGACTGCACAGCTTTGTGTGCGAGACGCTGAACCATAAAGTAAATTAACTGCAGACCCGGAGTTTCAGGTAACGACGTGGGAGATGTGAGAGTCACTGTGAGTCTACTTCAATGGGCGAACCCCACGAAACCACTCTAAGGTCGTCTCTCTGTGGGTATTTCTACAAAATATTCGACCATTAAAAGGAAAGCTGATGGCTGGGAAGAAATGCCTGCACATTGCACGTTGTCTTTTTGAATAAATCTGGTGGCGTAGAGTCAACGTGCCGGCGTTAATTTTTTCACTGATGCCGCTTTTTAACAGCCCTCGCGCCAACTTATCAGGTGCTTATAATTACACCTCTTCAGGTAATATTTTCTTAACATCTCTATACTGATCCACTGGTTTCAGTCAAAGACTGAATACATTAGAAACACACAGAATTATGAAAAACCAGGTTCATGTTCCGAATCGTATCCAAAACATGATCAAATAGACGAGGACACGGTGGATGACGGACCCCAGTGTGCACGTACTCACTGACAGTCTGCGCTGCTGATGACATGGCACAGACCGGAGAAGTCGACTGAAGCTGACAAAGGCTGAACTGAACTAAAACCAACACCGCTCAGATGGACAGTTAGTGTGTTCTCATGGCCAAATGACTTTTGGGAGACGAATGAAATTGACCACCTGTTTCACTGCCAGGTATGAAACCATGATGGGAAACCGGTAGGGACGATATGACCTAGAATTATTTATCATTACATTGCCTTTTTCGCCACTTCCCAGCAGTATTTAGCAATAATTCCTTATGATATAACTAATTCAGTTAATGTGACCTGGATCCAGATAAGCAGCAGAAAATAGGCTGGATGGATGCATTAATTTAAAATAATTCATTCAAGTTCATTCAAGTTTTTCAATGAAATCTGGGCTCGTCCACTGTGAGCCGATGATCTTCCTGCTCCCGTAGCGGCAGTCGTGACAGTGTTTGACTGAAACTCCAGAAAAGAAGAGTAAAAAAAGAGCCGAACCGCCTCCTGCAGCTCGATCCACCGTCACCAGACCGCTGTTAGTTTAGAGATATGAAATGTCTCCTGACAGCTGCAATCACATACGGAACCAACATTACTGATCTGATCTGATACTTTTGTTAATTAAGTTTAAGTTTTTTTTAGGAAACTGAACTTGATGCTTTGTAAGACTTTCCAAGACCTGCAGAAATCCTGGCATGCAGATGTCATCAGTAGAAAACAAAAAAAAACAGGAATGTCGGCCAAAGCTAGGGGAGAAAACGGAAGAAATCAATTAAAAAGTCCAAACGGTCCTTGAATCAATCAGGGTCCAGTCCCTGCACACATATTCAACTCAGACTGGCTCTTTTCCCAGCGAACCCACCTGCTCCATGGACCCAACAACAACAACAGCTGCTTGGATGGGCTGCGGCGGAGCGGCCATGGTTACGGTTGCCGGGGCGATGGACACAGAGACGGGCAGGCCCTCCTGGTTGGCGTGCTGACCGGGCTGGGGGAGGGTCTCTGGAGCGGCGGCCGTGGGAAGGGGAGGAGGAGGCTGAGGGGGCAGGGTGAGGTGGAGGAGGGAGAGCGGGACCGTCTGCTTCTCCATCCGTCCTCCCTTCCCCCCGTCCTCCTTCTCCCGGGCGGCTCGGTCCTTCATCTTGATGCCCGTGTGCACGGACTGGTGCCTCCGCAGGTTGTAGCTGTTCTTGAACTCCTTGTTGCAGGTGGCGCAGATGTGGGCCGGCCGGCTGGGTTTGGTGAGCGGTTTGACTGCCAGACACAGCACAGGGTCAAAACAGCGTCTTACACTTTACTTCGAAACTTCGGTCAAAGCGTAAAGTGATGGTCAGTGCATTTTGTTGCTCTTTATCACGGCCTGATAGGAGAGACGAATGTTCCTGCCTGTGGAGGACAGAAAGTCCTTTTCCCCTTTAATGATATTTAAGAACTACTCGACATTACACGTACTTCCAGCTCTAACCATCAACGTTTCTTCCAACAACGCCCACGCTGTAGTTTCATATTTAGTATTTGTGATGTGGATCAGAATTGATTTTTGGGAGAATTATAGATAATGCCAGTGGTTTTAAAAACGCTGCTGTTACGAAAAACACGCACTAACTGTTGTGACTGACCGAATATTGATTGATAACCCATCCGGTGATTGATTGAGGAAATTGCTGGCAATTTGCATCCCGAGAAGTTACTCTTTTTTTTACGGAGTATATTATTTTCAACAGTGGCATGTAAGGATACATGAAAAGTGAATACCAAAACTAATATTTCACAGGTTTCCCACCATTAAAAATAAAAAACACACTGATATGAAACATTCAAAGTGGCACAAACAGCATCATTAAAGCTTTTGTGTTTTAGAATGTTACGGCTGTTGTTATGGTTTCTACAATCAATAAATTGTAAAAATGCTTATACTTTTATAAATAGAAATGTGTCGTGATTAATGTTGTCTCCAAACAAATGGGTTTTAAAGAACTTTACCGAAATGAAATCTGGTATAAAACTAACAAAGTTATTATTCAAATCTGATCAAAGAACATCCAAACCAGACTAAAGGTGCGTTCAGACAGAACAAGACACTCGTTTTTCTCTTGTGTCTTTCTGGTTTTTTCCTCCACACCGCTCTCATTTTTTCTTCTCTATGTACGGTCATGAATTGGGGACAAAGTCTCAGCTAAGCGCAAACGTTTTTACCTCAATCCGTGCCTCTCCATGATGTCACCGGCGATCCTGAAGCCACTAGAACGCATGTTTCATCTTAAGAACTAGAGCCTGATCGATACAACAGCAGTCTGGTGTTATTGGCCAATATTGGCTTATCACAGATGTCGGCAGCTACATACAGCTAATTTTTTATAGGCAGCATTTTTCTGTATATTTCACTTGTTTTTATTAATTGTAAAATATGGTTTTTTTGTTCATTTCATATTTGATTACTTTATTATTATATACCATATGTCAGAATTTGTTATGTTAGGTGTTGACATAAAAAAACAAATACCAGCAAATATATTTTTATGTGTACCATACAGTTGCAACGTCCCTGGTTCAATCTGGGATTAATCGATTAGTCGATCGACAGAAAAAATTAAATCATTTGCAACTATTTTGATAATCGAATAATTATTTCAGTCGTTCAAGCAAAAATGTCAAACATTTGCACATTTCAGCCTCTAAAAAGAGAACCTGCGTCTCTTATCTTTGTCACTGTGAACTGAACAGTGGGTTTTTATTTTTTATTTTTGGTCGAATAAACATATGAAGACATGGGAAGATGTCACCTTCACCCAGCGAAATTTTCATAGACTAAACGATTAAACGATTAACTGAAAAATAACGGGCAGATTAATCAATAATGAAAATAACTGTTAGTTGCAGCCCTAGTTGGGACCTTTGTTCCATGTCGTTCTCCTCTCTCTTCATGTTTCCTGTTTCTCTACTGTAAGATATCCAAAGAAGGTAAAAATGCCAAAAATAATCTTTAGAAAATATCTAGAAAAATCCAGAAAATCTCTGTATCAGCCCGACTAAACGTTCTGAGCCAACTTTTTCTGATGCAGCACTGAGGTATCAACCCAGCCTTGTCTAATGAAACACGCTACCATAAAAGAGTCCCAGACCCGACCCCCCCGGCCGCCTCACCAGGTAGCGGGTCCTCACTCAGGGCGGCGGTGTCGACGGTGGACGGCGGCGTCACGACGTGCTCCGCCGGAGGACTCTGAGCCGAGCCCGTCAGCTCAGGCAGCAGCTCCGACTGAAGAGGCGTCTCCGGTTGGCTCTGGGTCGGCGGCGTCTACCAGCATTCAACAACAACGGATTTATTAATACTCCAGCAAACACACAATTTATCTACATTCTGGTTATTTTCATTTTGTTTGTTTTTTTTTATAATTGGGGGGCGGGTACCGATTGACTTTTTGGCCATTTGGGGACAGTGGAACAATCTGTAAACACAACACTGACATATTATCACCTTCTAAAGTTGATATTTATTTATTTACACAGTTATGTGGTTTCCCCCTGCAGCTACCCTGCCACAGAGGTTGCTGGTCTTCTTGGGGTCCGAGCCCTCAAAATACATCATAAAAGAAATAAAAGGAATCGTATTAAATATGTGAGCTCCTATAGTAGAGCTAAGGTGTATTTTTATGCATGTTTGTTCCAATCTGACGATGCTCGGAAAATGAAAAAAATTAGCTTTGGGACGAGGAATTACTCAATTTCAGTCACTTGAGAAACATGTAGGATCATTTAGGAATTTGGTCTGGATACTGCAGTTGGTCAGAGAATGAATGGGGTGGACCTGATAATACCACTTCCTCTATAAACAGGAGTTAAGCCGCAGTGAGGTCAAACTCCTACAGGAAACCGGCAACCAGCGGACTATTGACGCCCTGAAACTGATCCGCCGGCCTTGTTCTGGACTAGTTGAAGTTTGTTAAGGTCTTTCTCATCAGCAGCAGACCAACTATTCTGAGAAGTTCATTTTCAAAGCAAAAATGCCGATCACTGTCTTCACCCAGTGTGAGGATTTGCTGCTTCTCTCAGCTTAAAAATCATTGTAAATTAAGCATCAAATCAATCAATTCGGACGGGTTACAAACCATTTGCTGATGTCAAATGATCAATCCTTATCGTAATCTGCAGATTAATCTGTGATGAAAATAATAATGTCAAGTTGGGACTCGTAAGAACCGAGACGACCGGGTGAAGCAAAAGCCCCCAGTTCGTAGTACGTCAGTCAGATGCACTTCATTTTAACTCCTTGTGATTGTTTATAAAAGATGCAATATAATCGGAGCTGATTCGGGCATATTACCTAATCGTGCTGCCCTAAAACAACAAAGTCTGCCCCAGATTAAACCATTCGGGGGCCCCCGGAGCCAAAAACCGGCCCCCGAATAAAATAATGCAGGTATCAAAACTGGACTTTGGCACGGGGCCTCAATATTCAGTCATATTCAAGGGCCTGTTTAAAAGCTCTGGTCATTTCAGTCCTGCATATTCACAACGCGAACTAACGAAACAAAAGGTCCACCTGAAAAACCCAAACATTACATAGGGATCAGGTCTGGGTGTCCCAACTGTGACACAAGCCACAGCCTGCCAGCTGGGGAAGGGCAAAACCACAAGCCAGCTTCACCCTGACCCCTCTGTGACCTCCCCCATCCATCTTTAACACCATGCAGAAATGTCAACCCCCCCCACACACACACACACCCACCCACTCCACCACCATCCCCACGACGTTCTCTCCTCCACCCCCAAAAAAACCCCAAACTCTGGGAGGCAGCTCCAGCATCAATTAACACATACCTGAAAGAGGAAATTGCTCCAGGAGGTGTCCATGCTGAAGGAGGAAAAGCTAACCAGGCTGGGACCGAGCAGGGGAGGGAGGGAGGAAGGCAGCGGAGCCCGGGAAGAAAAGCCCCAACTACTGCTAGGAAAACAATCCGAGGCCTGTAGGGCAGCTCTCCTCTACCTGCCCGGGTTAATTAGTGGATCTATATAATGACACCGGACGATATTTCGCTTCTATCAACCAACACTTATTAGTGATTAGGCTGCTATGAGTTATGAATTAATATCTGTTGGCGATACACAGGCACTGACAAGATGCTTTTGTAAATGCGACAAAATGGTTGGTATCATGCTTGCTTTAATGGTGCGTTTTTAATATAATTTGCTTATGTCTACTGTAATAAAAATTGGTGAATTGCATGCAAAATAGAGATTATTCATATAAAGAAGATGGACGAGTAGTCGAAACGTGCCAATCATAGTCAGCAGCTGTTCGGGAGTCATTTATTTTGCGATAGCTCCGGAAAGGCCGCAGCGTCGGGTCCCAAGCCTCGGCGTTGCGTACTGCTCGTCCCCTAACTAGAGAGCTCCTGGTCGGACGCGGTCCATGGCTCCGCCTCGGTGTTTCAATCGACAGGATGACATCTTTCTCTTTTTTTCAAACTCTCTCCCTCTCTCCCTCGCCCTCCCTCCCTCTCTGTCTTTCTTCCTTTTCTTTTTTTATCTCTTCTTCACCCCCTCTGTCCCTCTCCGCTTTAAAGGGAAAGTATTTTGTGTATGCACCCTCCTCTCCTAGTGGACCCCGTCTCCTCCTCTCCTCGCGTCGCGTCGCGTCCCTCTCGCCCCCGCCGCCGCCGCCGCTGCTCGGTAGGCCGACAGATAATGAAATCCGACATTTATAGAATTAGCTCGGACGTCAATTCCCCCCGCTTCGCGTTAAGGGGGAAAAAATCCGCCGGTGCTGCCGAAGACACTGGTCCGGTCATGCCGGCCGTGTTCACCAAACTCTCGCTTCGCTAAAATGGTGTCGGGTTAAGCTAAAACAAGGCTTTATCCGCGAGCATCTTAAAGGTAACGATGCGCGCAAGTGCAACAGCTGGATCTAACCCCGATGCACATGACGTCCGTGCCGAATTCCATTCGAAAAAACTGACATTTCATGTCGGCCCGCTTGCCAGCAGGAGTTCGCGGGGGTAATGAGCGGGGTCAACGACCTTTTTGCCATTTAAGAAGGGGTACGCGACATTCGGCCTGCCCCCAACACACCGAGCGGCATTTTATCACCAAAAAAACCAGTCATCTTTTAATGCTGCTCATCCCTTTTCTCCACCCGGGGGGCGGGCGATACCACAAAAATGTGGTTTAGTTGAAAAGAATTGCGAGAGCCGGGATATCGGTGCCTCCTGCTGTTAAAAGCAGCCAGTGTACCATCATATGTAGTCAATGTATGAGGGTGATTTTATCTGCGGTTCTGTGTAATGTTTATTTTAGACATTATCAGCGGTTCCTGTTCAAAGGTGGCCATGACCTTCCAGCTCTGAACAGACACTTCAAGTCGAACTTTCCTGCAGCAGAGTAAAAGACACAGGAAAACCTTTAGTAGTTTTCTAAAAAAATAAAATAATCCATGTGGGGCTTTTTTTTTTTTTGGTAACATTTAAGTTTCAGTCATTTCTGCCCGTCTCCTTCAGTGACACTGGAAACACTTTCAAGTGTTTTGTTTATTTATTTATTTTTCCATCAGCTGATAACCAGGCTGCCACATCATTATAAAAGCTAAAACTGCAGAGAGAACGATTTGTATCAGTAGAAATGAGCGTGGATGCTAGTTCCAATGTTTGGCTCATTGGTCCACGTGAGCTCCGACCAGGTCCCTGCACAGGACACACAACACGGAGAGAGACGTGGAGCTCCTGGGCATACGGGCCTAGGATGTGCGTCAGCGTGGCAGCATGGATGTGCAAGTTTCTCCAAAGATCTACAACTTTTTTAACCATTACAACTAACGGACCCTTTTGGGGGAGTAACTCTTCAACCCTTCAGAGGCTTTAATTAATATTCAGGGTGGTGGAGAAGCAAGAAAATTAAAA
Organism: Xiphias gladius; assembly: GCF_016859285.1. NCBI lineage: Eukaryota > Metazoa > Chordata > Actinopteri > Istiophoriformes > Xiphiidae > Xiphias > Xiphias gladius. Next base: position 24,634,854 of record NC_053402.1, on the reverse strand, counting down.
TCATTTTACAGATTTTTAAAACCCCCTCTGCGATGTAAAGCGCTATACATTTAACTGGTATTCAAGGCCTCGATTTTGGAAAATATCATTTTAATGTAACATTTTTCCAGAGTGCTGCAGCAACCCTGCATGTAGAGCTGGTGGTAAAAAATAAAAATAAAAATAAAATAAAAATAAACAAAAGCTTGTTTTCATAGTCTTTATTTTGCTGCTACGTTTACAGTGAATTCGACAAAATAACCATCAAATATTTGCATTACTACAGTTAATATCTGTTCGACATGACGTTAGCCTCGGCTTTTGCTGTTCATGTACATTTATAATTTATAATAATACATTCTAGGAAATTCTAGTCTCGGCAACAAAAAAAAGAAAAGGCGATATTTATATTTCAAGGCTTCTAACACACATTCTGCATTAAAATGTGACTTTACAGTCAGTGAGTTTAAATTAAAAAAAACAAACACAAAACCACTAACGATAATACTTGGTGCTCGTCACGTGAGGTATAAACTTAGACACAATAGAAAGTTATGCAGGTCCCAAGTTGAAAAAAACAAAAAAAACAAAAAAAAAAACAAAACTCATCAGCGTCCTCCCAGTGCAACAGTCACCATTTAATCGACACCTAAATATCTGCAGGAATCACAATAAAAGAATAAGCAAACAGCAAAAAGAGTGGCCGGAGGTCACAAAAGGAATATTTAGACATAGACACACTCCCTGTGAAACAAAGAGCTTTGATTTCAAACCTAAAGTCTGAAACGTTTTGTTTGTTTTAACAGGAACACAGGGATGTCGTCTACATCGACCGAGGGAAAGCTTCAGGTTTTTGGTCTCTGTTGGAGATCTCAGGGACACAATTTCATCTTTATCAATTCACCAACAATAAAAACAAAACAAATGAAGAATAAATTATTAAAGTACTTGCGAGTCAAGTTTTTATGCTAGAACAGCACCAGCGGTTCGTTTAGTTGCCACTTTCTGACTTATGGCCTCAATACAGGTTAATAAATCTTGTAGAAATGTTTTTACAGATCTGTTACAAGCCAGGAAGAAGAGCGACGTCTGGGTTGCCAGGTTGCATTTATCCTCCTCCGGCAAAGATACTTGCTATGTCTTTTTTTTGCTCCTCGGTTTATCGAGAACACCCTGGTGAAATGGACCGTTTGACCTCTGGGCATCTGGATCAAAATCCGGTTTTCAATGATTGACTTGCTAAAATTCAGGGCTGCAAATACACAATTTGCAAATGATGATTATTTTCATTATCGATTAATCTGTCTGAAAACTGTAAAAAAAAGTACAGCACAGTTTCCCAAGTCAACGTCTTCCAACGTCTTATTTTGTCCAACCAACGATATTTACTTTAGTATCATGAAAGACAAAGAGCCGTCAGGCGCCAAAAGAAATTTCTCAAAGATGAGCTGCGGATTTACTTTCTGCAGGTCGACTAAGGGATTCATTTTAGCTCCACTGACATTTCTAACGCAGACATTACCTGCAAATGGGATCTTTGACAAAGTGTCAATCCAGATGTTGTGTGTCGGTGGGTTAGAACGGATCTATGCAGCATTAATGAAAGATTTATTCACCGCTACTTGAGCCGTGCAGGGCCAGTATGTGGTACAGCAGCTCAGACAGAAAGCTCAGGGAGGACTTCACATGTTCACAGCTGCTGTGAATCCGTCAGGGAACTGAACTGGTCATTCTCTATCATTTTCTCCCAAACCGTCCAGTCCACTGTGGTTTTTGTCATACTGGTTGCTCTGGTTACCACTATGGCCTTCCGTATTTTTTATCAGTCCTATGTTTTTTGTTTTTTTTTAACCTTCTGTTACCAAATACTGCCACTGATACATTTCTGAATAAATGTGACATTTATCGGCTTCCGTCTGATTGTCTTTTTCATGCATCTCATCTTCAGACACCAGGTGAACTAGCACCAGGTTCAAGAGGAATATTCAAGGAAAATGTGGCCGGAAAACAGGAGCAGCTTCACAGAGAATGATGTGAGGGGAAAATGAGGCCAAAGTGACAAAACGTTTCGCTAAAAGAAGCGAGAACCAATCGTTTGTTCGCTTTCTGCGAAGCAAAACATCATCCTTGACCGTGGTCACTGCTTCTGAGCTCGAAAAGGAATTTTACAAGCAAACAGATCGCTCAGGACTGTCAAGCGACTTCAGGGCGAACAAAGTCCTCGCTCCAGTTCGCGCTTCTCGTGCCTCATCTTTAATTCAAAAAAATTTAACCCTTAATTTCATTAAACCAAATAAGGCTGGAGATGACATTTCTTTCTGCTTATTTCGCACAACACGTTACGATGAAATTTAAATAGTGGAAAATAGGGCTGAAGCCAGCGATTAATTTCATTGTTAGTTACTTTTTTGATCAATCAATTCATATTTTGGTCTCTAAAATGACAGAAAACTGAATAATTCAAAGTTTCCTAAAGCACAAAATTGACGTCACCACTGTCAAAAAATTTGCTGCCATATAAAAAACGGATAAAAGCAGAAAATCCTCACATTTTAGAAGCTGCGACAAGTAACCGAGTCTCTTTTCAGCTCTGATGGAAAATAACTAGGGCTGCATTTAATGATTATTTATTATCAATTAATCCGCTCACTAGTTTTTCAATCAACCGATGAATTTTTCTGTCTATACATGATTTATTTTCTCATGAACCAAGCTGACGTCTTCAATGTCTCGTTTTGCGTCCAACGGTGCAGAACCCAAAGAGACTGGTTTTATCAGGGTTAGTTTCTGAAATATCAGTGACACTTGACATTTTTGCTTTAAAAAAATGGATGAGAATTAATTATCAAAATAGTTGCCAGTTCATTTTCTGTCCGATGAATTATCGATTCATCTTTACAGTTCCAAAAAAATAACTTGAATATAGAGAAATATAACGGAGAAATGAATGCCTTCAATTTCATGAATATGGCACAAATGGACAAATGTGGGACTCAAATGTAATAATAATAATAATAATAATAATAATAATAATAATAATAATACAGAGAGGCACAAACTGGGGCCAGAGAGGTCCCTGACAGTCTAACCATGGACACCTTTAGCACTAAGTGATATGGAAGAAATCCTCTGAGGCCATAAATGCCATTTTATGTCACAATATCCGTTTCTATTGGGATATGGAGATTTTGTGGTAAAGCCAAACCACAATTCCCAGTTTAAATCGTGATATATCGTCACTGTCTGCTTGTAAAATAAATCAGAGCACAGAACAATTTACTTTAGAAAATATGAATCTTTTCTTTTTTCCTTTTCTGCTGTAAAAAGGTAAAGAATCCACTAATCCAGATGTTTCAGCCTCATCCTGCCTGGATTTGGAATTTTTCATGTCGTGATACTTGGTCATAAAAAAATAAATAAATCTTTGTGGTGATCGTCTGATAAACTGTTCACTGCGTTTCACATCTTATTTAAGTCACTTCAGTTCAAGTCAGCAGTCCACGAAGTCTCCCGTCCCCCTTTAGGAAACAATAATAAATAAAACCATGGTGGATTTGTTGCTGAACTCTCAGTTCTCACCGGCCCCTCCTGACCCTCCTGACCCTCCCGACCTCTCACTGCTTCTTGGCGGGTTTCTCTCGCTCGGCGGCGTCCAGGGCGGCCATGTTCTGCGAGGCGGTGACGAGGTGCAGGAGGCTGATGCCGGACTTCATCAGGCAGATGGTCCCGCAGAGTCCCTGCAGCCAGTAGAGCCAGGCTGCAGCAGAAAAGGGCAGGCACACAGCGGTGCTCACATTTACCAGCGCTATTTAGCATTTATTAGCGGTAAACGGGTTATAACACACTGCGATGCAGCTGTGAGCAGTATTTGCTCCAACTTCTCCCGCGGAGACATATTTTATATCACTCCAGCTGTGTTCAACTATATTGTTGTTCCTTATCTGTTTATTACAGCTGCATCAGAGTCTGTTAGAAACCAGTTATTGTTAAAACCCTTTGACGGCTTAAACGTGCCCCCGTGATAACACAGCTCCTGCTAAATCAACCACGTGGGACTCTCTTTAAGAACTGTCCCGCAGCCTTCATCACCTGCTTTTCATTCTGTTTAGAGACGTTTTACAGCTAATGGGAAGTGACAGGACCAGGACGTACATTCACAGGACCCGGCGCTACGAGACGTTTTGAGTAAAAACTCTGCTTGAGGCCTTCCTGTGCAACGACCGTGAAGGTGCTGGACACTCAATGATAGTCTTTGTCGTGTTGGAAATGAATAATATCCTGAAAATCACTCATTTTTTTTCTTTTGGCTCTTTTGGTTCTATGACCCTGCAGGTTCAGCTGGAAAGATGAATCGATTCCCTGCTCGTGCCGTACAGCACTGAGGTTCTAAAAAGCACGTATCCCGTGAGAGACCAGAGGTAGCGGTGAGGGCTGGGTTCTGCTGGAGAAGAACCAGATCATATGCCCCGTTTATAGCTGCTCCGCACAGCCACGGAGACCCAACCTACTGTCTCACCTCCGCACAGCTGACCGGTCACCGAGGAAGAGGGGGATCTTACCGGCAGGTTCCGGGATGTGATGGAGAACGTAGAGCAGGCAGAAGAAGAGCTCGTTCCCGGCGCACATCACAAACAGCACCGGCTGCGGGAGACAAAAAACCCCGAGCGTTTTAGATCAACAGGGTCTGGGGACACCACCTGCTTTCTTGTCTTTGCATGCGATCGTGTGAGAGACAGGCGGACGGGCGGAGCCCCTGACCTTGGACGTGTAGTAGATCCGGAGGACGGGGTTGCCGGAGAGGTCGATGATCTTGTGACTGGCTGATCCCTTTATCGTAGAGCTGAGGAAGAAAAAAGATGAGGAAGCATATTTGTGCATTAAGGGTTTACAGTGTGGCTTCGCCGTAGGATACAGGAAGAATACAACCACACACTGGGGCTGTAGAGACACCACGTGGAGACGACAAGAACCGTGACTGGTCCGTTTGGGCTGACGATAAAGATGGTAAAGGCTCAACGTCCTAAAGGACGGAGTGTGAGCTTCCGCCTCCAGCAGCACCTGCTACGGACAAATCCCCCTTCTGATGCTAGTTCAGAATCCAGGGCTTAAAAGAGAACCTGGATATGAGCAAAGAACTCTGTCAACATGCACGACTCGACAGGACACAATCTACGGGTTGACACCGAGGAAGAAGAGAAGGAGGAAACCGGCCTCTCTAACTGCCAGCAGACGGAGGAAACCGGCCTGTAAACTTCAACGTGGATTATTCTTCCGCATGACGCTCGTACAGGAAACTGCAGGAGCATTTGGCTTGAGCGGTAAACGTAGAAAACAAGGACGAAGGTGCTGCCACCTTACCTGTGCAGGTGCAGCCAGTGGCTGGCGATGTCCAGGCACATGCTGAGCTGGAACAGGAAGGTGTAGGAGGGGTAGAGCAGGGACAGGTTCACCAGCAGGCACATGGTGGCACAGCGGTCCGTCAACATGTCCATCATGGCTCCGAACTTGGTGGCTGATAGGAGACATCAGAGGACAGAGAGTCAGGAGCGTGCGACCTGGAAATGACCGGATCCCGTTCAGCGTGAAGAGCCGATCCGGGCGCCCTGCCTCGGCAGGGCCCCAGTCTGTAGCTGTGAACCATTTCCACACCCGTCACCCCCCAGAGGAAGCCAAGCCCCCCGCTGATACGTACACTGATTCAGCGCCCGCGCGGCGTGGCCGTCGAAGGCGTCGAGCAGAGCGCTGAGCAGGTAGCAGAAGACCGCCGGCCACGGGCAGCAGGGCATCAGGTAGAAGGACACCAGGGCCAGCACCACACGGGCGTAACCTGCAGGGACGAGGAGCGGACGCGTTGACACCGAGTTCACTGACTCGACAGCGAGTACGGAGAAGAATCAGACAGGAAATCCCAAATCCGTTGTCCCCTCACCTTTCACCCTGCATCAGTCTTTGCTTCTTAGAAATAATAAAATCACAAACGACAACCGGCTTCGTCTCACATTTAGGGCTGCAACGAACGATTATCATGTTCGTGACAGAAAAATATGCCAGTTCATTTCTCAATGAATCAGTTCATCGTTTGCTCTGAGCAAAGTCAGGATATGGTGAAGCCACGGGCCCAAACCCGAAGACAGAAGGTTTAGTATCGTGTTTGACAAAAGAAAAGCACCAAATCCTCGCATGTGAGAAGCTGGAATTATTCCATCATCAACACCGCTGCCTCATTTCCTGTCGATCGATCAACTGCTCGATCGAATCATCGTCGCAGCTTTCATTTTATTACAGAAAGGACCGGAAGTGGCCTTTCGATTTCTATTTCAACTGAGGATTTGGTTGATGACTTGTCTCATAATGATGGAAAACGTGACCGGAGCCCAAGGTGATTTCTCCAAATTGCCTGATTTTACCAAATGTTATTCACCTGGAAGCTGGAGCCTGAAACGGTTTAGCGTTTTGAACCTGACCACTAAATGAACCGTTCATTACATGAGCACGTTTATCCAATTTGATCACTTAAGCAGATTTTAAGGCGAGTCTCTCTCTTCTTTCTTGTGCATAGTCACAGCTTCTGGTAAAAACTAGAGAGAAATTAAAGTTAATTCAGAGTTAGGTTTAGTTCCTTTAATCCTCTGGTGAGTCCTCATATTTCATCAAGCTAAACCGGACTGGAAAGAGACAGAAGGATAGAAGTGACATTCTGTTTCGTTTATTCACCATATTTCGCAATTTTTTGAAGGGAGTTTGGTCCTGACGCTGTCTCTCGACTGCATCTACTGAGCGCCGCTAACGCTAAGCTAGCTAAGCGTCGGCAGAGACGGTAAAATAAAAACCAAACAAACTCACCGATCAAATTGGGAACGAAGAAGAAAATGTTTTCCTGCGCCATCTCGGAGCTTCCTGGCGGGTTTTCAGCCGAAGCACGGGGTCTTTGTGAGCGTCCTACCCGCGTAAGCGAACTCGTATTTGAAGGCAAAACCGTAAAAGCGACGGTCGAATCCGGTTGAGCGACCGCTTCCTCTCGGCAGCCTGCTGTCAAGCGACACAAAAAAAAAGAAATAAAGAAAAGGAAAAAAAGGAAACAAGGAAAGAGCGCGACTTCCGGCGGGGTTGTTTTCAGAATAAGAGCCTCATCCCCACAGATAGGACTTGAGAAAACATCGAAATAATTACGCAAGGAAAATCAAACATAACATTTTAATAAACGGTGGCAGCCAGCTTGTCCTGTTAGATGTTGCCTATTGAGCCCATCAATATGTAGGTCTTCCTCCGCTCCAAAATGCGTTTTGCTTTCCATCTTCCTCACCTGCGGGACTTCTGACATCACTACCAGTTCGGAGCCAATCAGGGCCCAGTATGAAGCTTACGCGGCGCGCTGCGGGGGGGACGTCACGCTTCCGGGTGACAGACAGGTGAGGGGACATCTGGCGTCCAGATGTTCAACTGGAGAAATGAGAGATCCCGGATGTAGTTTTTTTTACCGAGGGACGACGAGGAGACGCACTTTTACGGACTTTTAACAAGGCGGTTTTTTATTGGGAGCCAAGACTGGGTCACCGACCGAGCAGAGCGGGCACCTGCCCAGGGGCCCCAAAAGCCCCCAGGTTTACTTCATATGGTGAAATATCGAGTATTTCACAACAAGGAAAAAAAAAAGTTACATGAGACGTTTTCATTTATGACTTTAATCAACTGGTTACCCCCCAGATTTAAAGGGGCCCCACCCCTGTCCTTGAGGGAAACTCTGCTTTTTTTAATACCTGAACTTATTTATCTCTTTCTGTCGCTCGTTTGTTGTAAAGTTGTGTTCGATCAAATTGCTTTAATTTTCTTCTGTCGAGTCATTAACAGACAGAAAACCTTCAGGCGGGCTCGTGTTATTCCGTCACAGCAGAGCTGTGTGTCGTCGTTATTTTTAGGTTGGTGGTGTGTGTGTCTGGGCTGGTGGAGGCTCCGTGGAGGCTCCGTGGAGGCCCTTTGGTCGTCGCCAGGGGAGAATGGGGGGAACAAACGACGGAGGTGATAAACGATGAAGGCAGAAGTCACTGATACCAGATGGTGAGAATAAACATCCACAGTCTAAATGTCACGCTCACGAGAGGAAATGCAGATTGAGCGGAAGCTGCAGAGGTTTTATAAAAATAAAAAACAACTTCAGGTTCAGGTCTGAAACACAAGAGTCCCTCTACAGGACCCGGGGGCCACAGGATGGAGGATGGCGGACCAGGAAGGTCCCCCCCTGGAGGCCCGGGCCCCTGGAGGCCCGGGGCCCCTGGGCAGTTCCCTGTTGTGCCCCAGCGTTGGGGACAGCTGATCTTAAAATATCCTGTGACCCTGCACATGCTACATGAACAATAGTGAAGGTCACATGAACAGTATAGGACAAATCAGACTGTATCTGCCCAGACTGAAAAGTAAAATATAAATGAATAAAATAAGTGAATGTAAAAAATGCTGGTGAGACATAAATTAAATAAGGAAGGAAGTTTTAATTTCTTTCATCACCTGATCTGAAGTTTGTTATTATTTAACCAACAGCCGTGGTGGAAGAACTCACATCAGGTAGAAATACTCTGTTACAAGTCAAAGTCCGGCATCAAAATGTACTGAAAGTACCAAAAGTAAAAGTACTTCTTACTGGAGAACAATATATTATTATTATTTACTATTATGCGTCCGTGTGCTCATCAATTCAACGTTGAGCAGGTAAAGGTGGAGCTGATTGTTATGACTGTATAAACTGCTGCTGGGTGGTTTGTGACTCCGTCTCTACTCTCATGTTTATGGAAATTTAAATCAAAGCGGAAAATGTGTAAAAATTCGACGTCTCTGGAAATAAAAGGACGTCCGCTACAGTTTAAAGTAAAATGACCCGTGTCTGAGTGAATTCACGGGACAGACGTGTGAAGTCGTCCAACGGTCAAAAAAACCCAAACACAATAAGAACAAACCAACACTTCTCTTTTTCTTCATTTATTTCTCCAAAATTATGTTGTTACGTTTCTGTACAACTCGTTTTTTCGACACTTTGCATTGAACCTGAACGTCTGAAACTCGGCCTCCTGCTTCAACGACGGATTCAAATCCGTCCACGGCCGCTGGCGTCCGACAGACACCCACCCAACCCTGCTCTCCACACGGACGCCAACTCCGGCCGCAGCAGCGCCCACCGCCGCTACCCTCCTCTTCCTCCTCCTGTCAGTTCGTTAACCTGCTGGCCACAGACCACTCAACAGTCAGGGGGTGATTTCTTTTTGCTTTCTGGGGGAGGGGAGGCGTTTCCCGCCTTCAGAGGCCGAGGCAGCAACACTGACCGAGTCTGTCCCACAGAAACATTTAAAACTGCACCGGGAAAATCACGGACCTGAACAGAAACCAGGAATTCTCTCACAAAAGGAAAAACACTTCCGCTTTTTGGGAAACGAACCCATTGGCCATCGACTTGAACGAACTGGACATTTTTCTCTTTCTCACTGTGCAAGTTTTCTTACTGAACAAAAGACTCAGTAATGCCATAATACAGTTCCTAATGTCAAATTGTCCTTGAACGCATCACAGAACTCCACTACCAAATGGCAAAAAATGGACAAAAACAACAGAGGAGCTTAAACTGGATGATCAAACAGCGTCTCACTTGTTTGAGTGTTTTCCAGTGTTGGTCGGACAAAATACGACACCTGAAGGCATCACCTGGGACTCTGAAGAAACAGTTTTCACCGTTTTCTGTCACTTTGCACATCAACAGTCGACAGATTAATTCAGGGCCGCAACTAATAATTTCATTCACGATTAATCTGCCAATTTTTTCTTCACCTAATCGACTGTCTCGTCTGTAAAATGTCAGAAAGTTGTGTAAAAACGTCCATCACTATATTGTAAAAGTCCAGGAGATACTGTCCGGTTCTGTCCGACCAACAGTCCAAACCCCAAAGACGCGGAGTTTACAATTATGTAAAACAGGAAAACGGCAAATCTGAGACACCGGAGAAGCTGCAACCAGAGAATTGTTTTTGGCGTTTCACCGAAAAATGGCTCGCATGAATAACCATCGACTAAAAGAGTGCCAGACCAGTTGTCCGTCCATTGATTACTGGGACTACTGGTTTCAGCGTCACTGTTGGATTAAAGAAGTTTTGACAGGTACTTGTTCGCTATTTTCTGACAATTTATCAACCAAAAATATTGATCAAATAATCCAGAAAGTCATCGGCAGATTAATTGACGATAATAAATAATTAGTTGCAGCTATAGACTGATGAACATCTTGTCGTCCGACTCCGGGGGGGGAGACGGCAAACACGAGAATTTTCTTTTCAAAAAATTTTCCTTCAATCTCGACGCCGCGACCAAACACGGAAATCCTGATGTCAGTAAACTGATCCCAATAATGACGCCGACCGAGAACGGCGCTGGGGCCGGATCCGACCGCACAGACTCTGACCCGCAAACACATTTCATCAAAACATCTACTGGTCTCGCCGTTGGAGCTGTTTTGACTTTGTCTTCCCCAGTGCAGCTTTAATTGGCAAGAAAAGAAAAAAACAAAACAAACAAACAACACAATCCAGGAATGGTCAGCACTGAAACTCATGGCAGAGGAAACAAAACAAACAGTTGGCAAAACGAAAACTGATGGTTCAAAGATTTTCTCGAGGATTTGAGGAAAGGGAGAAGCACAGTTCATCCACCCCCCCGGCCAGCAGATTCCCACCCAGCATTTCCATCAACAGGGATCAGTACGACATGGCGTCCGCCCACTGAGTGTCCTTCAGCGTCTCCACCTGGGACCGAAGTCCAGCATGTCCTGTAGCGATGCGACAGCGGAGAAATTTTACAGCTCCCACTTGGATTTTTCTCACTGAAGATGGCGTCGGCCAGGACTTTTGGCCCCCCCCCCACCCCACATTCATCAGATTAATGTCAACATTTGCACAAATATGAGAAGGAAAAAAAAAAAAAAAATGTAGCAAAAGCCAAGAAATATGCTTCTTCTTTTGTTTTCCTTTGTTTTTTTAAAAATCCACCCAAACATTCTTTTACTATCAGTGCAAATGAGGTAGACATGACAACTAAAGACAGCATCAGATCCCACCGAGGTCGGCTCTCTGCAGCGGTGACGGAGGCTCCCGGAGGAAAACAAATAAAAACCAATAAAAAATAAAAAATAAAAATGAAATCCTGATTTATTTTTCCACCTGTGACCCGAGACGCCGCTGCAGAAAGTGACCGACGGGGTTTTTTTTTTTCTTCTACCCATTCGAACTGTGCAAAACCAAATGATGAGGTGTTTCTTTAGGAAAAAGGAGCGCGGAGTTCTGCTACGGGGAACCGCAGTGTTCAATATTAAACGTGTTAACGTAATTACAGGATAAATAATCACATGTACAAACTGTGTACAATATGTAAATGAAAGAAGAATTTGTGAAATACTTGAAGACGTTATTAAAGCTCAAACCATAACTATAAAACGTGGTTCATGAGTGGTTTTATTGTGAAAGAGCTGTAACTGTTATTTTCACTGTCGATCACTTCGCCGATTATTTTTTCAATTAATCAATTGTTTAGTTAATGAAATGTCAAAAAGTCAAAACAACTCGGCTTTTCTTTGCAGAGCCGGATGTGAATTTGTTCCAAATGCTCAAAAAATATTTAGTTTGCAACGATATCAGACAAAGAGAAGCAGGAAATCCAGAGAATATTTGGCTTTTTCCACTTTTTTTGCCAGAAAAATGACTGATGATTATGACTGATCGATTCATGGATTATAAAAATAGCCGCGAACATTTTTTTTCCTGTTAACCAACTGATCGTTGCAGCCATAAAATATGACCTAAAACATTTTTGAAAGACATTATGAAATAAAACTTTACATGAAATTACATCTTCAACGATTAGTCAATCGACAGAAAATGAATCGGCGGCCATTTTGAAAATCAAATCATCGTTTTTTTCAACGTAAACGAAAAAAATTCTCCAGTTTGGGCTCCTGAAATGTAAAGTTTTTACTTGTTGTACATGAGAGTAAATTAAATGGGCATTTTTTTGGCATTTTATAGACAAAACAACTAATCGAGAAAATAATCGGCAATTTTAAATCGATAATGAAAACAATGGTTATTTGCATATTTACATTGTCACAGCAGGTTTATAAACACATCGGATAATTGTGAAAAACGTCCGTCACAAGCCCAATGTGACATCTGCGAAAGTGTTACTGAGGAAAATGCCATTATAAAATAAAAGTGTCTAATATAAAAGAAAAATTGCATCCAATTATATGACTGTGGAAATGAATGATAGTCATATTTCATAAAAGATGTTTAGCTTTAATAATTTCTTCCAATTATTAAACCAATTATTTTTGAAGTTTTTTGTTACACAATTTTTTTTATATGATTATTTATTTCCTTTTAATTCATCTAATACCGAACACTTTTTGGCCTCCATATTTTGCAGGTTACACTTTTTTTTTTGGGAAAGTTCTCCACACAATCAAGAGTGTGAAACGTAAAAAATAAAAATTTTAAAATAAAAAAAATATGGCACCAAATGAAAGAGTCTGAAGACGCGTCCGTTATTCAGCTCGACTGCGGACGCTCCACGTCTTAATACTGGCTCAAAAACAAAAAGTATAAAGTATAAAGTAAAAAGGAACGCAGCCCTGCCCAGAACTGTAGACTCCTACCCTGAGACCTCGACAGGAATGCTGGGAAAGGTAGTCCTTTCGTCCTCCTTAAAAACACTAATATTTTTTTTTTTTTAATAGATCTATCACAGTAACATTGCGCTTATTCCCCACCTAGTGGTCAAAATTGGCAATTAC